>NC_140180.1:108684547-108754547 GCF_963971535.1 Notolepis coatsorum | reverse complement strand
GTCATTCACTGGAAGTAGGTGTGCCAGTGTAGCCTAGTTCCCAACAGTCACGAAATACACTCCAAATACAACTCCAAAACGTTCCTGTAAACATGTTGTGACCTGTGTATTTACCATGTGGAAAAATAAATTAAAGAATTTGACATTTTCGTTTTCTAAGCAGATATATACTCGGAACAATCTTTTTGCCGAACCACTGCTGCCTGGGTGCAGTGATTTTATCACCTCAAAAGCCCTGTTACTTTTTGAAAAACGGGTATTATTTCTCCACGTGTTAAATACACAGGTCACAACATGTTTACAGGAACGTTTTGGAGTTGTATTTGGAGTGTATTTCGTGACTGTTGGGAACTAGGCTACACTGGCACACCTACTTCCAGTGAATGACGCTAAGCTAGGCTAGCGGTGTGGCTGTTCCCTAAGCCTAATGCATGCACAGAGAAGAAAAGGGTATCTGCTTGTCTAACTCCAGGGTAGATGGCAAATAAGCAAATTTCCCAAAAACTTGGCGTGTTCCTTTAAAGGCACATGAACAGAAACAGTAGTCCACGGTCATCATGTGTATTAATAGTCGTCTTAAACATCATCACAGTCCAGCCGTCTGCTCTCCACAACACTATCTGTCCAGACGTAACTCACATATTCATAACAACATCCTTCCCAGCAGAGAAAAAGGAGAAGACGGTAGAGGAGAGAGAAGGAGAGCAGAAGGAAAGAGATGATGATGACGATGATGATGATGATGAAGATGAAGAGGGGGAAGAGGGGACGAGGACCAGAACGACTACACGGGCTGCAACACGTCTGGAGGCTGAAAGGTAACGTTAGATGATGATAATAGTGATATGATACTGAGGAAGATAATAGTGATGATGATAATGGTGACAATGATGGTTATGTTTATTTTCATAAACAAAAGGTCTTGTACAAAACGAAACAAATTGAAGGTCTTTAAAAGGTGAAGAAACTAGATTAATAACTACTATCTGTCTGTCTCGGTTGTTGTGGCCTAGCTCACTAGCTGAAGCCTGATCTGTTAGCCGGTAGCCATCTGTCCTATTAGCCGAAGCTAGCTTGTCCTTGTGGTCGGGGTTTCCCTTCCTCCCCTCCCAACCCTCATCCGAGAGCTGGGAGCTCAGCTCCTGTCTCGCTTCAACACACTTCGTCTCACTCTACCGGAAGAACTCGGCTATAATGTCTTAAAGTCTCTGTCTCTCTCTCTCTCTCGCGCTCTCGTTACTAAGCGACGGCGGCCGCTTGTCACCTCTGACCCAATCAAACGCTGCTATGGCTTAAAATGAACACTCTTCATCCCTTGGAGTGACCTTGGCTCACAAGCCTGGCTACTATCAACCACTCTGGCTCCCTGCCCAGACTTTGCTCTCGCTTGTCTGTCTCTTAACTCGTGTGATACACACTGTTTAAACCAATATCTATATAGATATGTATCTTACCTCCATGTTATGATCTAAATGAAAACCATTGGTTTCCTTCAATGTGATGATGATAATAGTGATGATGTGGCGCACCACGTTAACACAATGGACGCCAGAGGTCGCTATGGGCGTTAGGCCGTTTAAGCCAGCGCTTTGTTCAATGGAGAGAATGCCGTGTTTGCGAGTGCTAAAACTATATTAAATATTATAGCTATGGATCTAATAACGTTGTCGATTGTCAGTGAGTTTCTTCTGGTCAACATGCAAGTAACAGATCATTTTTTCATCCGTACATTTCCGTTTTATACCGTGGTGAATATGAGTATAGTTTGAGTGATTCTGAGTAATCCCAGGAAAAGACGCGAAAACAGCCCTTTAGTTAAATACACTTATTATCACGTTGCCATTTTTCGCCTGATTATCAAATCATCCTGAAATCAACGCTAGATTATCGTTATTATGTTTCCTCATGCACGCATGAAAGGGGGTTTGGAGCGGGCCGCCCATCCGTGCCGTGATGTGACCAACGGGACACAGCACACACAGACAGCTTCGATCGCGGATCAACGCAAGATTGTATATATACTGTCCTTACCTTGTCTCTGATGTAATGCAAAAATAATAATCCAATTATCTGATCGCCATTCCAAACACTGGTCGCTGTAGTCTGTCCCACGTTATCCAGCGTTGCACAGGGACGGGCGGGCGGATGAACTCGTCGAGGCGTCCGCGGTGACCGCTCGTCCTGCCGGAGTATTTAGACCCCGCCCGCACGCTGCAGCTCGGCCGAGAAAACAAACTACATAGTTTCAAATGGAGTGCAATAGCGGCCGCAAGGCGTTAGGCGGCGGTATTGACTGTCTGCGAGCTCAGACACATTCAGAACAGCCTGCACAGGCTGCCCAGATGGATTATGAATGGCAATAGCGAATAAAATAAATAACGATCATAACAACGAGTTAACTCGTTGGCGCAGAAAGGGTTAAGGCACATACTGTGCAATCGCAACGTCCTGGGTTTGACTCCCCCCCCAGGACGTGTTACATGTCCTCCCCCATCTCTTGACCCGGCCCAGGACGTGTTACATGTCCTCCCCCATCTCTTGACCCGGCCCAGGACGTGTTACATGTCCTCCCCCATCTCTTGACCCGGCCCAGGACGTGTTACATGTCCTCCCCATCTCTTGACCCGGCCCAGGACGTGTTACATGTCCTCCCCCATCTCTTGACCCGGCCCAGGACGTGTTACATGTCCTCCCCATCTCTTGACCCGGCCCAGGACGTGTTACATGTCCTCCCCATCTCTTGACCCGGCCCAGGACGTGTTACATGTCCTCCCCCATCTCTTGACCCGGCCCAGACGTGTTACATGTCCTCCCCATCTCTTGACCCGGCCCAGGACGTGTTACATGTCCTCCCCCCCAGGACGTGTTACATGTCCTCCCCCATCTCTTCACCTGACCCAGGACATGTTACATGTCCTCCCCCATCTCTTCACCTGACCCAGGACATGTTACATGTCCTCCCCCATCTCTTCACCTGACCCAGGACGTGTTACATGTCCTCCCCCATCTCTTCACCTGACCCAGGACATGTTACATGTCCTCCCCCATCTCTTCACCTGACCCAGGACGTGTTACATGTCCTCCCCCATCTCTTGACCTGACCCAGGACGTGTTACATGTCCTCCCCCATCTCTTCACCTGACCCAGGACATGTTACATGTCCTCCCCCATCTCTTCACCTGACCCAGGACATGTTACATGTCCTCCCCCATCTCTTCACCTGACCCAGGACATGTTACATGTCCTCCCCCATCTCTTCACCTGACCCAGGACGTGTTACATGTCCTCCCCCATCTCTTGACCTGACCCAGGACGTGTTACATGTCCTCCCCCATCTCTTGACCTGACCCAGGACGTGTTACATGTCCTCCCCCATCTCTTGACCTGACCCAGGACGTGTTACATGTCCTCCCCCATCTCTTCACCTGACCCAGGACGTGTTACATGTCCTCCCCCATCTCTTGACCCGGCCCAGGACGTGTTACATGTCCTCCCCCATCTCTTGACCTGACCCAGGACGTGTTACATGTCCTCCCCCATCTCTTCACCTGACCCAGGACGTGTTACATGTCCTCCCCATCTCTTGACCTGACCCAGGACATGTTACAT
The DNA here is from genome assembly GCF_963971535.1 of Notolepis coatsorum. Taxonomy (NCBI): domain Eukaryota; kingdom Metazoa; phylum Chordata; class Actinopteri; order Aulopiformes; family Paralepididae; genus Notolepis; species Notolepis coatsorum. The sequence continues at coordinate 108,750,938 of NC_140180.1, read as the reverse complement.
GTCCTCCCCCATCTCTTCACCTGACCCAGGACGTGTTACATGTCCTCCCCCATCTCTTCACCTGACCCAGGACGTGTTACATGTCCTCCCCCATCTCTTGACCCGGCCCAGGACGTGTTACATGTCCTCCCCATCTCTTGACCTGACCCAGGACGTGTTACATGTCCTCCCCCATCTCTTGACCTGACCCAGGACGTGTTACATGTCCTCCCCCATCTCTTGACCTGACCCAGGACATGTTACATGTCCTCCCCCATCTCTTGACCCGGCCCAGGACGTGTTACATGTCCTCCCCCATCTCTTGACCTGATTTCCTATCTCTGACTGTCCTGTCCATAAATGCAGAAATGCCCTAAAAAAATATCTTGAAAAGAAATGATCAATTGTGTGATGATGATGGTTATGATGATGTGATAATGATGGTGGTGGTGATGATAGTGATAATAATATTGATGATGATGATAGTGATTATAATAGTGATGATGATGAGGAGGATAGTGATGATGATGATAGTGATAATAATATTGATGATGATGATAGTGATTATAATAGGGATGATGATGAGGAGGATAGTGATGATAATGATGATGATAGTGATAATAATATTGATGTCGATGATAGTGATAATAATTGTGATGATGATAGTGATAATAGTGATGAGGATAGTAATGATAATAGTGATGATGTGATGATAATTGTGATGATGATGGTGATAGTGATGATGAGGATAGTGATAATGATTGTGATAATAGCGATGATGGTGATAGTGATGATAATATAGATGATGATAGTGATAATGATTGTGATAATATTGATGATGGTGGTGATTATATTATTTATGATGATAGCGGTGATAATATTGATAATAGTGATGATAAAGATCTGCAGTGCATCATCATCAGTAGGTATCATTCAGTCACATGCATCAGAATGTCTGGTAATGTTGGCAGTTGGTCTCTTGTTTATGTGTTTGTGCTTGTTTTCCTGTACTTTACGTCTCTAATAGAAACAAACCCAGTAAGCCGTCGACCCGCGCCAGCAGACAGAACGACAAGGAGGAGCCTTCACCCAGCTCCCGGTGAGACCATTAACATGCACCCCCATATCTCATTAACATGCACCCCCATATCTCACTAACATGCACCCCCATATCTCATTAACATGCACCCCCATATCTCACTAACATGCACCCCCATATCTCATTAACATGCACCCCCATATCCCACTAACATGCACCCCCATATCTCATTAACATGCACCCCCATATCTCATTAACATGCACCCCCATATCTCATTAACATGCACCCCCATATCTCACTAACATGCACCCCCATATCTCATTAACATGCACCCCCATATCTCATTAACATGCACCCCCATATCTCATTAACATGCACCCCCATATCTCATTAACATGCACCCCCATATCTCATTAACATGCACCCCCATATCTCACTAACATGCACCCCCATATCTCATTAACATGCACCCCCATATCTCATTAACATGCACCCCCATATCTCATTAACATGCACCCCCATATCTCAATAACATGCACCCCCATATCTCATTAACATGCACCCCCATATCTCAATAACATGCACCCCCATATCTCACTAACATGCACCCCCATATCTCATTAACATGCACCCCCATATCTCATTAACATGCACCCCCATATCTCATTAACATGCACCCCCATATCTCATTAACATGCACCCCCATATCTCACTAACATGCACCCCCATATCTCATTAACATGCACCCCCATATCTCACTAACATGCACCCCCATATCTCATTAACATGCACCCCCATATCTCATTAACATGCACCCCCATATCTCATTAACATGCACCCCCATATCTCACTAACATGCACCCCCATATCTCATTAACATGCACCCCCATATCTCATTAACATGCACTCCCATATCTCATTAACATGCACCCCCATATCTCATTAACATGCACCCCCATATCTCATTAACATGCACCCCCATATCTCATTAACATGCACCCCCATATCTCATTAACATGCACCCCCATATCTCACTAACATGCACCCCCATATCTCACTAACATGCACCCCCATATCTCACTAACATGCACCCCCATATCTCATTAACATGCACCCCCATATCTCATTAACATGCACCCCCATATCTCAATAACATGCACCCCCATATCTCATTAACATGCACCCCCATATCTCAATAACATGCACCCCCATATCTCACTAACATGCACCCCCATATCTCATTAACATGCACCCCCATATCTCACTAACATGCACCCCCATATCTCATTAACATGCACCCCCATATCTCATTAACATGCACCCCCATATCTCACTAACATGCACCCCCATATCTCATTAACATGCACCCCCATATCTCATTAACATGCACCCCCATATCTCATTAACATGCACCCCCATATCTCATTAACATGCACCCCCATATCTCATTAACATGCACCCCCATATCTCATTAACATACACCCATATCTCACTAACATGCACCCCCATATCTCACTAACATGCACCCATATCTCACTAACATATCTCACTAACATACACCCATATCTCACTAACATATCTCACTAACATACACCCCCATATCTCACTAACATACACCCATATCTCATTAACACTTTGAGTGCCAGCAGGGGGCGCACGATTTAGCGCTTGAGTGCCGGCGCTGTAGTCAATGGGAGGGCGAGCACATTTGCGAACGCATAAACTATATCTTAAATTATGGCTATGTGTCTAATACGCCCGTCGCTTATCAATGACTTGTTTGCAGTCAACATTGTCGAAACGGATTGTTTTTTAATCGGTACATTTCCGTTTTATACCATTTTGAAAAACGTTCGTTTTTGGAAACTTCCAGAAAAAAGGTGATTCTGCAGGAATCGCGCTTTAGTGGAATACACAAAACACGTTGTAATTTTTCGGCCTATTTATGAATTGTTTTCAAATAAACGCTAGATTATCGATAGTATATGTGTACTTATGCACGCTAGAGAAGCGGGCTGAAAAATCGATTATCTTATTTCCTGATCAGCACACACACACACACACACGCACACACACATATGGGACACGCTGAGATATAGGTGAAAAAAACTCTGATTATCCCAAGACTGGTAAAATAGATTCCTTACCTCAGATCAGATGTTCTCCAAAAAGATTATTCCAATTCCTGATCGCCATTCCAAATATCGATCGCGTTTATTGATCCAATGCTGGGTACTGGAAACACATATTCCACGCTGTTCTGCGGCTCTGCAATGAATGGGATCGTGTCCGGTTACATGCCTGACAAGTAAAATGTGGATTCCGGACTCTTTTTTTTTCTATCCATTTCATTCAGTCCAATCCAATGGATGCAATAACATCCGGAGAGACGATAGGGGGCGGTATTTTCCCTGTTCGAGCTCAGATAGATCCCCAATGGTAACGTGAGGCTAGATTGATGAAAAATGAATGGAAATCGCTAATAAAAAAAATAACGGTTAAATAACGAGATTTCTCGTTGTTGGCACTCAACGCATGGCATGAACTAACGAGATTTCTCGTGGCTGGCACTCAAAGTGTTAACATGCACCCATATCTCACTAACATACACCCATATCTCACTAACATATCTCACTAACATGCACCCACAGCTCACTAACATACACCTATATCGCACTAACATATCTCACTAACATGCACCCACAGCTCACTAACATACACCCATATCTCATTAACATATCTCACTAACATACACCCCCATATCTCACTAACATATCTCACTAACACATCTCACTAACATACACCCCCATATCTCATTAATCAACATCTTCAGTTTCCACATCAATGTAAATGTGCCAGAGTTTAGCTAATGAGCTAGTCTGTAGTCCCTGCCTAACATGCGTGTCTTCATGGTGTCTTGTGTTTGTTCCCGGCAGTGGGACCAGGGGTCAGGCAGCAGCGCCGCTGAAGGGAGCCCCCCCCGCCGGGCGCAGCACCCGGGGGGGCCACAGGGCGGAGGAGCCCCCTCCCAAGAGAGCCAAGCGCTGAGAACCCTGCCCCCACGCACCGCTTTTTACTGGACATACCTGCCTTTTAGATTTTTAAATTTTTTTTCATCTAGGCCCCCTTATGGACATTTACATATCATGATTAAAAAAAAATCAAGATGGCCGCATTGTGTCATCTATTTCCGGCGGCCACAGCTTGTGTGTTTACTGCTCATATCCTGCAATGCCGTTCAAAAAATATTTTTATCTAAAATGATTTGAGAATGTTTTATGGAGGTCTTAGTGTGGTGTGCATGCGTGTGGTGAGAAATTAATGTGTGTGCATGTGGTCATTTGCAGCCATTATGTGAAAATGGCTAGTACAAACGGATTTCACATAATGCCTGCGTTTTGACATTTGCAGCCATTTTCACATAATGGCTGCAAATGACCACATGCACACACATTAATTTCTCACCACACGCATGCACACCACACTAAGACCTCCATAAAACATTCTCAAATCATTTTAGATAAAAATATTTTTTGAACGGCATTGCAGGATATAAGCAGTAAACACACAAGCTGTGGCTGCCGGAAATAGATGACGCAATGTGGCCATCTTGAATTTTTTTTAATCATGCATATGTAAATGCCCATAAAGGGGCCTAGATGAAAAAAATTATAAAAATCTAAATTCAATCTGCAATGGCGTCGTTTTCAAAAAATGTGTTTAACATGGGAGTCAATAGGGACGTTTTTTTACCAAAGGGGTAAAGGGATGCAGTGTTTTATACACTGTGTCACTGCACAAAACATTTTTATGTATCAAACTTATTTTTTTTTGCCAATCTTCGACACTCCAGGCTCTCATAATCCCACCCCAAAAAAAATTACATTAGCATTTATGGGATGGAAAATAATGAACCCTTAGTTCAGTTCAGTTCAGAGTTTTTATTTGCCACATGGAATCAATACAATCAGAGTTTCTTCATTACACAATCATAAATATCATTCCATGGACAAAAGGAAGAAGGAAGAAGAATAAATCGTATAGTTACCTGCCGCTTATTCCTAAACTAAACAAGTATTTACTTAATGGTCGGTGTACAACCTAATTTACACAAAATAATAATTGATACCATTATACAAGAAACACACAATCCACAGTTAAACAAGAAATTTTATTATAATAATAATAAAGAATAAAGAATAAAAGAAAGAAAAAAAAAAAAAAAAAAAATCTCACTATTCAGATCACATTTGATTTTCATACTGACTAATTATTTTTATTTTTTTATAAAAAAAAAATTGAATTGATAAACACTATTACATCCCTTAACACTTTCAGTGCCAGCAGGGGGCGCACGATTTAGTGCTTGAGTGCCACCACCCACTTCAATGATAGCGTTAAAACGCCTAATCTATGTTTTAAATTATGGCTATGTGTCTAATCTGCCCGTCGCTTATCAATGACTTGTTTGCAGTCAACATTGTCGAAACGGATTGTTTTTTTATCGGTTCATTTTCGTTTTATAGCATTTTGAAAATCCCTCGTTTTCAAGGAAAATATAAAGATTCTGTGATAATCGCCCTTTACTGGAATATTCTAGAATACACAAAAACGTTGTCATTTTTCAGCCTATTTATGAATCGTTTTCAAATAAACGCTAGATTATCGCAGAAAACATCCCAAGGGGGTAAAGGTGTGCAGTGTATTGGTGGGGTGCAGGAAGGGATATCTCACGTTTTTTTAAAGCCTACCTGCATCTCAACAAACCCAGGGGTCCTTTTAGGCCATCCTAAAAACATTAGGTGATTTCTTTTAATTATTATTATTACAAAATAATGTAGTTATTGTAAGCAGAAAATGTTACTAGTTAGTAATGTTAGTGGAGGTCAATGGAGGCGTGAAGCATGTCTCTAAAATTTTTTTATCACATGTGGTACCTTCCACTGCACGTTTCATAACATAGTCAACTATTCTTACTCCATTGGTTTGTGGCTAAATATCCAGAGCTAGTATGAGGAACAGCATGGATTGTGCTGAGAAAGGACTTTACTGATAACATCATCATTGGTAAAGTAAGAAATAGGGCTAGGGTTTAAAAAATAATCACAACTATCCTTTTAATTGTGCCTTCAAGTAGTGTCACAGGCTGTAAATAAATTATTCTAACTTCATGACTAAATTCACACTGAGAGAATAGAACATGCTTCCATTCAGGAGGGAGTTTTTGTTGCCCACGTCCTAAAGCTTCAGTGCTCAGTCTATAGGTTAGCTCAGTCTATAGGTTAGCTCAGTCTATAGGTTAGCTCAGTCTATAGGTTAGCTCAGTCTATAGGTTAGCTCAGTCTATAGGTTAGCTCAGTCTATAGGTTAACTCAGTCTATAGGTTAGCTCAGTCTATAGGTTAGCTCAGTCTATAGGTTAGCTCAGTCTATAGGTTAGCTCAGTCTATAGGTTAGCTCAGTCTATACGTTAGCTATAGCTCAGTCTATAGGTTAGCTCAGTCTATAGGTTAGCTCAGTCTATAGGTTAGCTCAGTCTATAGGTTAGCTCAGTCTATACGTTAGCTATAGCTCAGTCTATAGGTTAGCTCAGTCTATAGGTTAGCTCAGTCTATAGGTTAGCTCAGTCTATACGTTAGCTCAGTCTATATGTTAACTCAGTCTATAGGTTAGCTCAGTCTACGTTAGCTCAGTCTATACGTTAGCTCAGTCTATAGGTTAGCTCAGTCTATATGTTAACTCAGTCTATAGGTTAGCTCAGTCTACGTTAGCTCAGTCTATACGTTAGCTCAGTCTATAGGTTATCCACTGGGAAGCTCTGGATAGTATTATACACTCTCCTGTGATTGTAGGACCTAAATGGCAGGATTAGTGGAGGAATCCCGCCTGAATACCTACACCCATATGGTTTGGATCTGAGCCGTTCCTTCCATTATATCCCTAATGCCCAGTGAACCAGACTATTCTGGGGCCAATCAAAAGCCTTACGTGTGGTTTGACTTGAGTCCAGAGTTAGAGAGAGAGAGAAATATGACCTATCGCAGATAAGCTGACGTTTGTCTCAAGTGTTTTGGTGCATCGTTCATGACACGTCCACTCCTGACTCGTAGATGCATGCACATGTACATAGAGAACGCAGCACTGAAGAGTCCGGTGTGTGTTTGTGTGAAGTTTCAATATTGAATATTCATTCTGTGAATGTAAAGGGGGTTCATCCTCCACACTACTTTTTCAAGTTTTTGTTTTTTTATACTTAAGTAGAGTAGTAGGAAGAAACTGTTTGTGCTCAAACAACCAGGAGTACCTTGGTGAAGAGGGCCTGTCACCAAAAAACAAGGCTGGTTTATTTTGCACATAATGTCAACCAGGGTTCGCACAAGGTCCTTGAAGTGTTAAATTGCTTGATTTAAAAAAAAAAAAAAAGTCAAGGCCTGGTATTACTTGAAAACAGCCAATATTTTAACAAGGTGCTTAAAAAGTCCTTGAAATTCAAATCAACCATTCGCATTGAAAGTTTTGTTCATCCATGATAAAAAATTTCTGAATCAATATATATTTTTTTTACGTGTATTGTCGGAAATCGGTTTTAAGCCATAAATATTGGATCAGATAATTTTTCTATAAAAAACTGCTTAAAAGTGAAGTGTATCCTTTTAAATGCCCTTTTAAAATGAAAAATAGTGCTTAGGAAAGTACTTGAAAGTCCTTGAATTTCATTTAGCAATGTCTCTCTCAACACATATCCCAAAATACTAAACAGTTTTGGGAACATTCATTTAGTTTGACAGTTATTGAGTAAATTAGTTTGAATATGGGGGCAGCTACCGTATAATTTAATTGAGCTGTAATTAACATGGCACAAGGATTCAATATCCCAGATGATCACTGGTGGCCCATATTCAAACTAATTTACTCTCAATAACTTGTCAAACTAAATTAATGTGTGCAAAAAACTGTTTAGAGTTTTTGGATGTGTGAGATTATGTGCAAAATAAATCAGCGTTGTTTTTTTGGTGAAGTAGCCCTTTAAGTTGTACTCGCGTGGTGACGTTGATGTTTGTTCTTGTAATCTCAGGATAGTATTGGTAATAGACAGAAGAACCATGTGAGAAAATCAATTTGTGAAGGAGCCTACTAAGCCCCTGCTAATATTTCATATTGCCAGTTAAACTACTGGCGTTTTATCACAACTGTGTCATCTGTCTAACAACCTTTCTCTCAATATATAGCTGTAAAGTCATAGATGTAGAATAATGAATTGTATTTATTCTATTTCTATGGGTACAAGACAACAGTGCTATTGGAATGTGACGTTTACATTCTGATGTGAGTTTTTAACTTCTAAAACGTGGATGTTTTTCACACGTCGAGTCCGCTGTGCGAATGAGCTGGTGCTTCTTCATTGTTAACCCTTTCACTACCACATGACAAAGGGTTAACCCTTTCACTACCACATGACGGAAGGTTAACCCTTTCACTACCACACTAGTAGTGTGGTAGTAAAATGGTTAACCTTCTGTCGTGTGGCAGTTGAAAGGGTTAACCATTTGGTAGTGTGGTAGTGAAAGGGTTAAAGAGTCCACATAGGGATTTCTATTTTTGTAACAAAGGTCACCAGACTCATGCCTTGTTGTCAGTATTGGAGGAAAATAAAAGCCAATTAACCTTCTTGTTGGTGGTTTTATTCTTTTTTCTTTCTTTCTTTCTTTCTTGGTATGCATTTATATATATATATACTGTTTATATATATATATTAGGGATGCTCGATATTGGCTTTTTTACCGATACCGATATACCGATATTGTCCAACTCTTAATTTCCGATACCGATATCAACCGATACCGATATATGCAGGGTACCCCCCCCCCCCCAATTTTTTCTTTATAATTTCAGGTAATTAACATTACATATCTCTTGTTGTGGAATTAACACAACATTATGCATACTTTTGACAATAAATAAAATCATAATTTGTTCTTACTTGCTTGCCTGGGTAAATAAAGGTTATAGAAATGTAAAATAAAATAAAGAATTTGAAAACCGATACCGATATTTTCCGATATCACATTTTAATGCCGATATCGGCTGATAATATCGGTAGGCCGATAATATCGGACATCCCTAATATATATTATATATATATATATACGTGTGTATTTATTTTCTTCCTTCAGTTTTATATGGGGATATCTGGATCTTAAGTAATACTCAGAAAGTCAGGTACCATTTATATATTATATATAGGGGTGTAACGGTACACAAAAACACGGTTCGGTACATACCTCGGTTTTGAAGTCACGGTTCGGTACGGGTTTTCGGTACAGTGGGGGAAAGTTTGTCTTTTTTTATCCTCTTTTTCTCCCACCTGATTTTTCTATTTTTCTCCCCATCCCAATTTAGTCGTTATGCCAATTCCCCCCCCTCCCCTACCTGGTTGTTGTGCGCATGTTCCTCCTACTGGTCGGTACAAGGAAACCCTGAAGTCCACCACATGCTTCCTCCGACACATGTGGAGACAGCCAGTGGCTCTTTTTTCACCTGGCAGCGAGGACTCTCATTGGTGAAGCGTAACGTGTGGGAGGTCACGCTGCCTTCACCATTTCCTGCCTTTTGCTGAGCAGGCGCCCAGACCTGACCTGACCTGTCCACAATGCCAGATTACCACCCGCGACTTCCCTCCCCCTAACTCAGCCAAACGAGTTAGTATGATGACCGGCCCAAGCCGCAGGGCAATGCTGACTCTGGGAGTCGAGACCGCAGCCTCTTGCATTGGTGACGAGCGCAATCTCCGCTACGCCACCCGACCGCCCCGAAAGTTTGGCTTTCTATGTTCCACTCAGGGGTGATGTAGTGTGCAGTAACTAATTGTACTTGTAGGACTGTCAACGAATATTCTATATTGAAATTAATAATCGACTTGTTAAAAAAAAAAAAAAATTATTAGATTGTGAAAAAAACAGTTAGTCGTCACTGGTCAACATACCGTTGTATTCGTTCGGTACACAGCCGTACTGAACCTAAGGTCCAGTACTGAAACGGTTCGATACGTGTCCCTTTACACCCCTAGTAGCACCACATACAAGCTAGATTTCCCTACAGGGCTTGTACAGAATACAGGCCTCTATACAGGACCACTTCACTGTCCCCTAATACAGGCCTCTATACAGGACCACTTCACTGTAATACAGGCCTCTATACAGGACCACTTCACTGTAATACAGGCCTCTATACAGGACCACTTCACTGTAATACAGGCCTCTATACAGGACCACTTCACTGTAATACAGGCCTCTATACAGGACCACTTCACTGTCCCCTAATACAGGCCTCTATACAGGACCACTTCACTATCTCCTAATACAGGCCTCTATACAGGACCACTTCACTGTCTCCTAATACAGGACCACTTCACTGTCTCCTAATACAGGACCACTTCACTGTCTCCTAATACAGGCCTCTATACAGGACCACTTCACTGTCTCCTAATACAGGCCTCTATACAGGACCACTTCACTGTCTCCTAATACAGGCCTCTATACAGGACCACTTCACTGTCTCCTAATACAGGCCTCTATACAGGACCACTTCACTGTCTCCTAATACAGGCCTCTATACAGGACCACTTCACTGTCTCCTAATACAGGACCACTTCACTGTCTCCTAATACAGGCCTCTATACAGGCCACTTCACTGTCTCCTAATACAGCCTCTATACAGGACCACTTCACTGTCTCCTAATACAGGCCTCTATTACAGGACCACTTCACTGTCTCCTAATACAGGCCTCTATACAGGACCACTTCACTGTCTCCTAATACAGGCCTCTATACAGGACCACTTCACTGTCTCCTAATACAGGCCTCTATACAGGACCACTTCACTGTCTCCTAATACAGGCCTCTATACAGGACCACTTCACTGTCTCCTAATACAGGCCTCTATACAGGACCACTTCACTGTCTCCTAATACAGGCCTCTATACAGGACCACTTCACTGTCTCCTAATACAGGCCTCTATACAGGCCACTTCACTGTCTCCTAATACAGCCTCTATACAGGACCACTTCACTGTCTCCTAATACAGACCTCTATACAGGACCACTTCACTGTCTCCTAATACAGGCCTCTATACAGGACCACTTCACTGTCTCCTAATACAGGACCACTTCACTGTCTCCTAATACAGGCCTCTATACAGGACCACTTCACTGTCTCCTAATACAGGCCTCTATACAGGACCACTTCACTGTCTCCTAATACAGGCCTCTATACAGGACCACTTCACTGTCTCCTAATACAGCCTCTATACAGGACCACTTCACTGTCTCCTAATACAGGCCTCTATACAGGACCACTTCACTGTCTCCTGATACAGGCCTCAATACAGGACCACTTCACTGTCTCCTAATACAGCCTCTATACAGGACCACTTCACTGTCTCCTAATACAGGCCTCTATACAGGACCACTTCACTGTCTCCTAATACAGGCCTCTATACAGGACCACTTCACTGTCTCCTAATACAGGCCTCTATACAGGACCACTTCACTGTCTCCTAATACAGGCCTCTATACAGGACCACTTCACTGTCTCCTAATACAGGCCTCTATACAGGACCACTTCACCGTCTCCTAATACAGGCCTCTATACAGGACCACTTCACTGTCTCCTAATACAGGCCTCTATACAGGACCACTTCACTGTCTCCTAATACAGGCCTATATACAGGACCACTTCACTGTCCCCTAATACAGGCCTCTATACAGGACCACTTCACTGTCTCCTAATACAGGCCTCTATACAGGACCACTTCACTGTCTCCTAATACAGGACCACTTCACTGTCCCCTAATACAGGCCTCTATACCGGACCACTTCACTGTCTCCTAATACAGGCCTCTATACAGGACCACTTCACTGTCTCCTAATACAGGCCTCTATACAGGACCACTTCACTGTCTCCTAATACAGGCCTCTATACAGGACCACTTCACTGTCTCCTAATACAGGCCTCTATACAGGACCACTTCACTGTAATACAGGCCTCTATACAGGACCACTTCACTGTCCCCTAATACAGGCCTCTATACAGGACCACTTCACTGTCTCCTAATACAGGACCACTTCACTGTCTCCTAATACAGGCCTCTATACAGGACCACTTCACTGTCTCCTAATACAGGCCTCTATACAGGACCACTTCACTGTCTCCTAATACAGGCCTCTATACAGGACCACTTCACTGTCTCCTAATACAGGCCTCTATTACAGGACCACTTCACTGTCTCCTAATACAGGACCACTTCACTGTCCCCTAATACAGGCCTCTATACAGGACCACTTCACTGTCTCCTAATACAGGCCTCTATACAGGACCACTTCACTGTCTCCTAATACAGCCTCTATACAGGACCACTTCACTGTCTCCTAATACAGGCCTCTATACAGGACCACTTCACTGTCTCCTGATACAGGCCTCAATACAGGACCACTTCACTGTCTCCTAATACAGCCTCTATACAGGACCACTTCACTGTCTCCTAATACAGGCCTCTATACAGGACCACTTCACTGTCTCCTAATACAGGCCTCTATACAGGACCACTTCACTGTCTCCTAATACAGGCCTCTATACAGGACCACTTCACTGTCTCCTAATACAGGCCTCTATACAGGACCACTTCACTGTCTCCTAATACAGGCCTCTATACAGGACCACTTCACCGTCTCCTAATACAGGCCTCTATACAGGACCACTTCACTGTCTCCTAATACAGGCCTCTATACAGGACCACTTCACTGTCTCCTAATACAGGCCTATATACAGGACCACTTCACTGTCCCCTAATACAGGCCTCTATACAGGACCACTTCACTGTCTCCTAATACAGGCCTCTATACAGGACCACTTCACTGTCTCCTAATACAGGACCACTTCACTGTCCCCTAATACAGGCCTCTATACCGGACCACTTCACTGTCTCCTAATACAGGCCTCTATACAGGACCACTTCACTGTCTCCTAATACAGGCCTCTATACAGGACCACTTCACTGTCTCCTAATACAGGCCTCTATACAGGACCACTTCACTGTCTCCTAATACAGGCCTCTATACAGGACCACTTCACTGTAATACAGGCCTCTATACAGGACCACTTCACTGTCCCCTAATACAGGCCTCTATACAGGACCACTTCACTGTCTCCTAATACAGGACCACTTCACTGTCTCCTAATACAGGCCTCTATACAGGACCACTTCACTGTCTCCTAATACAGGCCTCTATACAGGACCACTTCACTGTCTCCTAATACAGGCCTCTATACAGGACCACTTCACTGTCTCCTAATACAGGCCTCTATTACAGGACCACTTCACTGTCTCCTAATACAGGCCTCTATACAGGACCACTTCACTGTCTCCTAATACAGGACCACTTCACTGTCCCCTAATACAGGCCTCTATACAGGACCACTTCACTGTCTCCTAATACAGGCCTCTATACAGGACCACTTCACTGTCTCCTAATACAGGCCTCTATACAGGACCACTTCACTGTCTCCTAATACAGGCCTCTATACAGGACCACTTCACTGTCTCCTAATACAGGCCTCTATACAGGACCACTTCACTGTCTCCTAATACAGGCCTCTATACAGGACCACTTCACTGTCTCCTAATACAGGCCTCTATACAGGACCACTTCACTGTCTCCTAATACAGGCCTCTATACAGGACCACTTCACTGTCTCCTAATACAGGCCTCTATACAGGACCACTTCACTGTCTCCTAATACAGGCCTCTATACAGGACCACTTCACTGTCCCCTAATACAGGTCTCTATACAGGACCACTTCACTGTCTCCTAATACAGGCCTCTATACAGGACCACTTCACTGTAATACAGGCCTCTATACAGGACCACTTCACTGTCCCCTAATACAGGCCTCTATACAGGACCACTTCACTGTCTCCTAATACAGGCCTCTATACAGGACCACTTCACTGTCTCCTAATACAGGCCTCTATACAGGACCACTTCACTGTCTCCTAATACAGGCCTCTATACAGGACCACTTCACTGTCTCCTAATACAGGCCTCTATACAGGACCACTTCACTGTCTCCTAATACAGGCCTCTATACAGGACCACTTCACTGTCCCCTAATACAGGCCTCTATACAGGACCACTTCACTGTCTCCTAATACAGGCCTCTATACAGGACCACTTCACTGTCTCCTAATACAGGCCTCTATACAGGACCACTTCACTGTCTCCTAATACAGGCCTCAATACAGGACCACTTCACTGTCCCCTAATACAGGCCTCTATACAGGACCACTTCACTGTCCTAATACAGGCCTCTATACAGGACCACTTCACTGTCCCCTAATACAGGCCTCTATACAGGACCACTTCACTGTCTCCTAATACAGGCCTCTATACAGGACCACTTCACTGTCTCCTAATACAGGCCTCTATACAGGACCACTTCACTGTCTCCTAATACAGGCCTCTATACAGGACCACTTCACTGTCTCCTAATACAGGCCTCTATACAGGACCACTTCACTGTCTCCTAATACAGGCCTCTATACAGGACCACTTCACTGTCTCCTAATACAGGCCTCTATACAGGACCACTTCACTGTCTCCTAATACAGGCCTCTATACAGGACCACTTCACTGTCTCCTAATACAGGCCTCTATACAGGACCACTTCACTGTCTCCTAATACAGGCCTCTATACAGGACCACTTCACTGTCTCCTAATACAGGCCTCTACAGGACCACTTCACTGTCCTAATACAGGCCTCTATACAGGACCACTTCACTGTCTCCTAATACAGGCCTCTATACAGGACCACTTCACTGTCTCCTAATACAGGCCTCTATACAGGACCACTTCACTGTCTCCTAATACAGGACCACTTCACTGTCTCCTAATACAGGCCTCTATACAGGACCACTTCACTGTCGCCTAATACAGGCCTCTATACAGGACCACTTCACTGTAATACAGGCCTCTATACAGGACCACTTCACTGTCTCCTAATACAGGCCTCAATACAGGACCACTTCACTGTCTCCTAATACAGGCCTCTATACAGGACCACTTCACTGTCTCCTAATACAGGACCACTTCACTGTCTCCTAATACAGGCCTCAATACAGGACCACTTCACTGTCTCCTAATACAGGCCTCTATACAGGACCACTTCACTGTCTCCTAATACAGGCCTCTATACAGGACCACTTCACTGTCTCCTAATACAGGCCTCAATACAGGACCACTTCACTGTCTCCTAATACAGGCCTCAATACAGGACCACTTCACTGTCTCCTGATACAGGCCTCTATACAGGACCACTTCACTGTCTCCTAATACAGGCCTCTATACAGGACCACTTCACTGTCTCCTAATACAGGCCTCTATACAGGACCACTTCACTGTCCCCTAATACAGGCCTCTATACAGGACCACTTCACTGTCTCCTAATACAGGACCACTTCACTGTCTCCTAATACAGGACCACTTCACTGTCCCCTAATACAGGCCTCTATACAGGACCACTTCACTGTCTCCTAATACAGGACTCTATACAGGACCACTTCACTGTCTCCTAATACAGGACCACTTCACTGTCTCCTAATACAGGACCACTTCACTGTCTCCTAATACAGGCCTCTATACAGGACCACTTCACTGTCTCCTAATACAGGCCTCTATACAGGACCACTTCACTGTCTCCTCTATACAGGACCACTTCACTGTCTCCTAATACAGGACCACTTCACTGTCTCCTAATACAGGCCTCTATACAGGACCACTTCACTGTCTCCTAATACAGGACCACTTCACTGTCCCCTAATACAGGCCTCTATACAGGACCACTTCACTGTCTCCTAATACAGGCCTCTATACAGGACCACTTCACTGTCTCCTGATACAGGCCTCAATACAGGACCACTTCACTGTCTCCTAATACAGGCCTCTATACAGGACCACTTCGCTGTCTCCTAATACAGGCCTCTATACAGGACCACTTCACTGTCTCCTAATACAGGCCTCTATACAGGACCACTTCGCTGTCTCCTAATACAGGCCTCTATACAGGACCACTTCACTGTCTCCTAATACAGGCCTATATACAGGACCACTTCACTGTCTCCTAATACAGGCCTCTATACAGGACCACTTCACTGTCTCCTAATACAGGCCTCAATACAGGACCACTTCACTGTCTCCTGATACAGGCCTCTATACAGGACCACTTCACTGTCTCCTGATACAGGCCTCAATACAGGACCACTTCACTGTCTCCTAATACAGGCCTCTATACAGGACCACTTCGCTGTCTCCTAATACAGGCCTCTATACAGGACCACTTCACTGTCTCCTAATACAGGACCACTTCACTGTCTCCTAATACAGGCCTCTATACAGGACCACTTCACTGTCTCCTAATACAGGCCTCTATACAGGACCACTTCACTGTCTCCTAATACAGGCCTCTATACAGGACCACTTCACTGTCTCCTAATACAGGCCTCTATACAGGACCACTTCACTGTCTCCTAATACAGGACCACTTCACTGTCTCCTAATACAGGCCTCTATACAGGACCACTTCACTGTCTCCTAATACAGGCCTCTATACAGGACCACTTCACTGTCTCCTAATACAGGCCTCTATACAGGACCACTTCACTGTCTCCTAATACAGGCCTCTATACAGGCCCACTTCACTGTCTCCTAATACAGGCCTCTATACAGGACCACTTCACTGTCTCCTAATACAGGCCTCTCTATACAGGACCACTTCACTGTCTCCTAATACAGGCCTCTATACAGGACCACTTCACTGTCTCCTAATACAGGCCTCTCTATACAGGACCACTTCACTGTCTCCTAATACAGGCCTCTCTATACAGGACCACTTCACTGTCTCCTAATACAGGCCTCTATACAGGACCACTTCACTGTCTCCTAATACAGGCCTCTATACAGGACCACTTCACTGTCTCCTAATACAGGCCTCTATACAGGACCACTTCACTCTCTCCTCATACAGGCCTCTATACAGGACCACTTCACTGTCTCCTAATACAGGCCTCTATACAGGACCACTTCACTGTCTCCTAATACAGGCCTCTCTATACAGGACCACTTCACTGTCTCCTAATACAGGCCTCTATACAGGACCACTTCACTGTCTCCTAATACAGGCCTCTCTATACAGGACCACTTCACCGTCTCCTAATACAGGCCTCTATACAGGACCACTTCACTGTCTCCTGATACAGGCCTCTATACAGGACCACTTCACTGTCCTAATACAGGCCTCTATACAGGACCACTTCACTGTCTCCTAAACGCGCAGACGGGGAACCACGGTGTCCCTGCGACGCGCAGGCTATCAATCAGTGAAAGGAGTGCTGTTTGCCTGCCAGGGCCGGTGGCTGACTGAAAACTGATCCAGGACCTTTAAATAAAAGAGGTGTTGGGCTAACATTTAGGACTTGGATTTCCGCACCAGGAAATACCTAAGGAGAACACCTTAAGGAATCAAAATGTAGCATTCCGCAGGAATGGTCGGAAAACTTCTACGCTACCGGCCCTCTCGCTCAAGAGAGAGAAACCTTGGACTTTCCCTTCTCCGCACTTTGGGGATTCTATGAGCTCAGGTGCAGCATTAAAATCTGTGCAAGGTGCTAATGATTTGCGGTGGAGTATATTTCATTCTTACTTTGTCAGTTTTATCATCCATTAGTACGCAGGAATGCGCCCTCCTCCACTCGGCTCGGAGCCCATTGGCTAATGCCTGGGCTATATTTACACATCGCGGACAGCATATCCATTTAGACAACATGGAAGGAATAACATTCAGGAGATAACGGAGAGGAGAGGGTTAATAAAGTACCGCATGGTCTCTGAACTTCACATAAACTTGATATTTAACCGCCCCTTAAAAAACTTGTGGAATTGAATAAACATGGTTTTCTGGTTTGTTGACCGGGTGTCCAATTGACTTTCTGAGTGTTACTTAAAGGAACACACCAACTTTTGGGGAAATTATCTTATTTGCCATCTACTCTGGAGTTAGACAAGCAGATACCCTTTTCTTCTCTGTGCATGCATTAGGCTTAGGGAACAGCCTCACCGTTAGCCTAGCTTAGTGTCATTCACTGGAAGTAGGTGTGCCACTGTAGCCTAGTTCCCAGTCACGAAATACACTCCAAATACAACTCCAAAACGTTCCTGTAAACATGTTGTGACCTGTGTATTTACCATGTAAAAAAGAATTAGACATTTTTGTTTTCTAAGCAGATCTATACTATATTTTTTGCCGAACCACTGCTGCCTGGGCGCAGTGATTTCATCACCTCAAAAGCCCTGTTGCTTTTTGAAAAACTGGGCTTTTGAGGTGATGAAATCACTGCACCCAGGCAGTAGTGGTTCGGCAAAAAAAAATCCGAGTATATATCTGCTTACATCACGCGCAGGAGTGGGTTGTGACAATTAGACCATGCCTAGGGGTGGTCGTTAAACCCCCCTAGGCATGGTCTAATTGTCACAACCCACGACTGCGTGTGGTGTAATGGCTTTTATACAACGGCATGCAAATTTCTCGATTCTGATTGGCTGAAACAGTCAATTTACACGTATTTATTTTTCATAATCCCACGCTCTTGGTCCCAGGACACGCCCACAACCGAATTACTATCACTCCGCCGTGCGACTTTGTAGGAAAAAACAAGATGGCGGACAATGATCTTTACAAATGGATATGTTGATAGCGTCATCAGGGGCGTAGCTGGGGGGGGGGAGCTTAGGATGATTCCAAGGGCCCAGCACTGGGGGGGGGGGCAACATTTTTATTTTTTTTTGCTAGACATCACTCAGGTGTATTATTGATACTATGTTTGTTTCTGAAGTGTGTGTGAGAGAGATTTATAGAGAAAGAGGGGGGGCTTTGGTAGACTATTGCATTGGTCCATTCATTGAAGATGAACGCAATGCGACATCCTTTACTAGGCTCACCCACCAACAGTGCAGGTGCTGAACTGCTGATCCGAATGTATAGGTAAAAACCATATTATGCGTTTTCATCAATAAATAAATGGCCACAAAAAAAATTCTCTCGCGCGCTCGCAATCACTGGGGGCCTACAAATACATTCTTTCATGGGGCCCAAAATCTACAGCTACGCCCCTGAGCGTCATAACGACTAAATAAAAACCGATTCTGTCACGGCGAATGTCTTAGTTCTTTAAACAATGTTGGATGATGTAATTGATGGGTCATGAGTCATTGTGGAACAAAATTAAAATCGTGCAAATTGATTGATTGATTGATTAATTGCAATTTTTTTTTCTTTTTTTCTTTCTATAGAAACAGCTGGGAGGTGCACTGTTTTAAGTGAGGGTGGACTGAATGGATATGTTGATAGCGTCATAACGACTGAATGGAAAACGATTCTGTCACGGCGAATGTCTTAGTTCTTTAAACAATGTTGGATGATGTAATTGATGGGTCATGAGTCATTGTGGAACAAAATAAAAATCGCATGAATTGATTGATTGATTGATTAATTGCTAATTTTATTACTGTCCGCCTGGTTTCCAACTGGTTAAGTTTAGGCCCTCTTTTGAAGTTGGTTAAGGTTAGAGTTTGTCTTTAGAGCAGGGCGATAGACCACCAGCCCTGGTTCCAAACTCTAACCGTAACCAACTTCGAAAGAGGGCATTTTTTGTTGCTTCTAAATTGTATTTTTCCCTATTACTTTGTAACAGGATCAGAGGTTATCTAACAAACATAATTATGATTTTTTTTTTTTATTAATTGTATCCTATACATGTACATGGCTGGGAGGGGGGTTAAGAAGCGACCTGGGCTGTCTTGCAGCCACAGGACCGTCAGAACGGAGGAAAAGACTGTCACAACTGCAAACAGGCAGGCTACACAGTATATGACTATACTGACGGACAATCTATATACTGAAAAGACACTTTTTATGCCACTGCAGTGAATTAATATGAAATGCTGATGTGAATGTCTCTTTCCTCTGAACTTGTTTTAAAAAAGACAAAATAAAAAGTTGGTCACAAAAAAAGAAAGTAGGTTAAAAAAAATCAATCAATTTGCGCGATTTTTATTTTGTTCCACAATGACTCATGACCCATCAATTACATCATCCAACATTGTTTAAGCAACTAAGACATTCGCCGTGACAGAATCGTTTTCCATTTAGTCTTTATGACCCTATCACCATATCCTTTCGTAACGTTTACTGTCCGCCATCTTGCTTGCATTTCTAAAAACTCGCACGGCGGAGTGATAATAATTCGGTTGTGGGCGGGTCCTGGGACCAAGAGCGCGGGGTTATTACAAATACCCATGTGTAACTTGACTGTTTCAGCCAATCAGAAATGTGCATGCCGTTGTATAAAGAACAGTAATCACTGTGGATGTATTGATTACAGAACAGTAATCACAGTGTGGATGTATTGATTACAGTACAGTAATCACAGTGTGGATGTATTGATTATACAGTACAGTAATCACAGTGTGGATATAATGAGTCTAAGTGACAGAGTGCATTAACACAATGGCGCCCGACCACGGAGATCTCCGTGTTTCGATTCCACCTGTTGTGGACAGAAGCACGGATATATCCGTGGCAAGTTGTTATTGCTTTTATTCCATTTTAATAACCTATTCAAGGTCGCCGAGCTGCACTGCAGATTTACCCTACTCTTTGAATTTGAGAGTGCAATACCGGCCGATATATGCAGTTTGAGTTTTAACTGTAGCATCTGTATAACGGAAATGCCATTGGATATAACGTTAGTAACTATTAGCCCTTTATCTCGCCTTCCAGGAAATATACTAGTCCAAATCCCGTATAAGGCTTATATTCACGGCGCTATAAAATGAGAACGTATTGATGAAAAAATTATTTCTTTAATCCATTTTGAAGGGACGGTTTATGGTCCCAATTGACAATGAGAATGGACAGATAGCAATACTATAAAGTATAGATTTAGCTCTACAAACAGCCCCACGTCTGTTTACATTTGCCGGTCCTCTAGAGATTTATTAGACTCATCCCAATGGCCCCGAATGTGTTAAAAGGTTAAGGTGAAGAGGAACAAACAAAAAACAAACAAACAGAAAAGGCTTTATAAAACGTCAACAATCAAAATAAAATCGTTCACATGGTCTGCCTAGCAACACAGTGCTTCAATTATTCACTCCAGTAACAATGAGTTAGGAACTTGAGATTTTCCAATGGATATAGAACATGACATAATTACATCAATACATTGTACAGCATAGACCGGTTCGCTGTATACAAAACATACCGTGTTCGAGCCAATCAGCAACACCAACTGAGTCACGTGACGTGACTAAGTTGCCCCCTACCTGCGCTCACAGAAACAAGTGATGGTCTGCTGTCTTCATCACCAGCCTAACCTGCTGTTTGCCATTTGATCAGCAGGTGGCGCTGATAGTGCAGGGAAACCTGACTGATCACAATCCTGCCTGATTAAATAACATGTCTGACCGTTCTTCTGACTGTGTGTGTGTGTGTGTGTGTGTGTGTGTGTGTGTGTATATGTGTGACTTAGGGCTGCACGATTAATTGATTTTAAATCGAAATCGCGATTTGGAATGATGCAATTTTTTTTTGCTTTTTGATTTATTTAACCAGGAAGTCCCATTGAGATACAAGATCGGTTTGGGAGAGGGAGGTAAGGGGTTTTAGATTGTGTGTTGTGAAGTTTAGACTTCAGAGAGGGAGAGTAAAGTACAGAAAAAAGGTACCGTTGGGTACCGGTATCCATTCCCAGGTAAAAAGAAACATTTTCAGGCTCGGTGTCCTGAAAAGGCCCACCGCGTAGGCCAGATGCAAGCCGCATTTTACAATAAACCTCTGTGGGGCTGTTAAAAATAATAATATTATAATCGCAAATTTAATCGCAATCGCAATATCTGTCCGAAAAATCGCAATTAGATTATTTCCCAAAATCGTGCAGCCCTAGGTGTGTGTGTGTGTGAGTCATCGGAGTCAGAGAGTGGTAGGATAGTAGAGGAGTTTAAAGCTGGGCAGCGGACGGTGGTCCATAATAACACGATTGGCAGTGTTAGCGGGCGGGAAGCCGGTGGGGTGTATCCTGGTTGTTGTAAACAGCGACTCCTACAGGTCGGTCGGGGCGCTTGCTCAGCGAGGGAGGGAACTGGGGGAAGTAGTGTGAGCCTCCCACGCGTTACGCTCCCCCAGTGAGAGTCCTCGCTGTCAGGTGAAAAGAAGCGGCTGGCTGACTCCACATGTATCGGAGGGGACATGTGATAGTATCTATCAACCCTCCCTAGACTGGCAAGTGGGGGGGAAATACGCGCAATGACCAGGAAGGGGAGGGGGGAATTGGCATAATGACAAAATTGGGATGGGAGAAAAATACAGAAAAAGGAGGAGAAAAAGTAGATAAAAAAAACAGCATTTAAAAGTGAATTGTATCCTTTTGAATGCCCTTTTTAAAATAAGAAATTGTGCTGGGAAAAGTACTTGAAAGACCTTGAATTTCATTTTGCAATGTATGTGGGAACCCTGTGATTTTCTTGTGGGTGTGTGTTAGGAGTTGAGTTGGAATTCAGAATCGGTACTACTACTGCATGTGGGACCAAACGCAGTAATATGCTACAGGCCTGTAATGTGGACCAGTGTTGTAGTCGAGTCACTAAATCTCAAGTCCGAGTCGACTCGAGTCTTGAGTCCCCACTGTTCGAGTCCAAGTCACCAAAGAAGAGCCAGAGTCCGAGTCCGAGTCATCAAGGTCGAGTCCACTCCACTCTGGCAGTCAAAGACCTGACATACAAATAAAAAAAAGTTTCATTAAACATAAATGACACAGCGGTCGCCGGTCACCATTTCAAAGGGGGTTTATTTACTTTGCCATTAATATAGCCATCAATAGCTTATGCCAAATTTATCAATTAACAAGTCTGAGTCCTTGTCTGCACCTTCCGAGTCCGAATGCAATGCTCGAGTTCAAGTCCAAGTCGGAGTCATCAGTGCTCAAGTCCAAGTCGAGTCCTGAAAATCAGTCCAGGACTCGGACTTGAGTACTACATCACTGGCAGCAACACTGTGCAACACGCTGAAACATCTACCAGTTACTGGTCATTGTAAATATGCCACAGGCCTAATATGTAAATATGCCACAGGCCTAATATGTAAATATGCCACAGGCCTAATATGTAAATATGCTACAGGCCTAATATGTAAATATGCCACAGGCCTAATATGTAAATATGCTACAGGCCTAATATGTAAATATGCCACAGGCCTAATATGTAAATATGCCACAGGCCTAATATGTAAATATGCCACAGGCCTAATATGTAAATATGCCACAGGCCTAATATGCTACAGGTCTGTAATGTGGACCCGTGTTGCTGTGTCAGTATTCCTTTAGCGAACACACTGTCCTCTGAGACACGGAGGTGGAATAGAATAGAATAGAATACAAGTACTTTATTGATCCGGAGGGAAATTCAGATACAGATCGCTCACAATAAACATTTAGGTAGTCAAAAATCACAAATAAGAATAGAAATACAGTCAGGGATATACATTCTAAAATATGTATATAATGGCGGCTGGGAGCGGAGATTGAGCTCGTCACCAATGCAAGAGACTCCGGTATCGAATCCCAGTCTCAGCATTGCCTTCGGCATGGGCCGGCCGTCGTTGGGCTGGCTCATTTGGCAGAGTCAGCGGGTGGAAGTCGATGGGTGGGGATTGGACGTTGTGGACAGCGACCCCTACAGGTCGTTGGGAGACGCCTGCACAGCAGAGACAGGAAGTGGCGAGGGTAGTGTGAGCCTCCCATGCGTTACACCTCGCCACTGAGAGTCCGCACTGGCAGGCGAAAAGATGTGACAGGCTGCCTCCTTGTGTGCCGGAGAGAACACGTGATGCAAGGCTTCTATCCTCTCTACAACCGACCAGTGGGGGGCATAGTCGAGCAACGTTCAAGACAGGGGAGGGGAGAAAAAAATAAGGAGAAAAAAAGTTGATCAAAAAAAAAATATATATGTATATATACATTCTAAAATATACAGCCAAAAATGTACAGTAATAAGTGTAAAATTGTTAAAAGTCGATTTAAAAAGTTAAAGTCCAGGACGATTATTGTTGTACTGTTGTACTGTCACTCTGTGCGCAGTGAGGCACAGTGATGCGTTGTACCGTCTGATGGCTGTCGGAATGAAGGACTTCCTGTGCCGTTCAGTGTTGCATCTTGGGAGTCTTAGTCTAACACTGAACGGAAAGGCACTGTTGTCTGGTAGGTCAGGGGCGGGAGCTGTGGGCAGAGCTGTCTGGAGAGAAGAGGAGGCGTCATGTGTTTCATTAGTCCTCACACTGTCTTTGGACGGATTCATCAGCGTGCAGGTGGGTTTGAGAGAGAGAAGTCTTTATTTGTCATGCAGATTAACACACACACGCACGAGATGGGCGACCCACAGGAACACACACACAAATGCATTGAGTCGCAAATGAAATGTCTCTCTGCGCTTGACCCATCCCGCCGTCCTTCCCCCCATGGGCAGCCGGGAGCAGAGAGGGCGTCAACGTGAGCCGCGCCCCGGGGACCAATCCAAGTGCTCCTGTCCGTCTTCGTCAGGGACGCGACAGCGTTAGCGATCTGTTGTGCATGTTTTTCCATTGAGTTTATCTTATCGGGAGAGGAAACCCTTGCGAGCACGGGGAGAACATGCAAACTCCACACAGAAAGGCCTGGGAGATACCCCACCTGGGTACCTGGCATCATGGAAACCTGGTCCCCAAGCGGGAATCGAACCCTGGACCTTCTTGCTGTGAGGCGACAGTGTTAACCACTACACCACCGTGCTGATACAGATACATAAGATGAGATAAGTGTATAAGATATATAAGATACAGAGTGTAGAGTTATATGGGGTAAGTGATGTAGATATAGGAACAGTGAGTCACATAGACCGTTAGAAGTTAGTAATGTATGCTGGTGATTTTCCCTGTCAGCTTCTCTATACTTCGTTGAAATCTGAATTGCATATGCGATGTCACTAATAGGTCAAACCTATCATGGTCCAAAAAACACTAGTTTTATACAAATTGATATTAAATATAGAATATTTTTTTATAAATAAATTAACACATCTTTAAAATCAGATTCACAATAAATGGGCTCCTGCTGGTTACATACTGGGTACAAGAAGACGGTCAGGTTTTAAACTGTGCAGTGGTGGAAGAAGTACACAGTTCCTTTACTTAAGTAAAAGTAGAAATACGCAGATAAATGAGTACTCTGGTAAAAGTCCTCCATTCAAATTCTACTTATGTAAAATTCTACTTATGTAGAGAAGTATTTACTATTGAATGTACTTAAGAATCTAAAGTCAAAGTAGACATTCTACATGACGTCCTCTTCAAGTTGACAGGCTTCAAATGTGAAAGTATATAATCTTCA
The DNA here is from genome assembly GCF_963971535.1 of Notolepis coatsorum. NCBI lineage: Eukaryota > Metazoa > Chordata > Actinopteri > Aulopiformes > Paralepididae > Notolepis > Notolepis coatsorum. Next base: position 108,725,395 of record NC_140180.1, on the reverse strand, counting down.
TACATTTTTCTTTTTATATATATATATTGTGTTTTATATGCAAAATAATTTTCTTCAAAGTAACTGATCAAAAGTACACTATTTCCCTTGAAATGTAGTGGAGTAAAAGTATAAAGTTCCCTAACATAAAAATACTCACATAAAGTACAAGTAGCTCGAAAAGGTACTTAAGTACAGTACTTGAGTAAAAATACTTAGTTACTTTCTTTTCCACCACTGAAACTGGATATCAAACATGGAAGGTAAAGACGGTTTTAAACCGTTAAACAGTCATTCAGAACTATTTTATTGCACTGCACTATTGCACTATTTTACTCTGTGTATTCTATTTTACTCTTTTTTTTATTATTAAAACGGCCATAGAATCAAACCATAGGTGACCTATTGGGATGTTAGATTCTAATGTGAAAAACTGTGCGTTTATGTCTGCACTTTATGTGCTCATTTTGTGCCTGTGAAGCACTTTGAGCTGCAATTCTTGTATGAAAGTTGCTATACAAATAAAGTGTATTATTATTATTTTTTTTTTATCCACTTTTTCTCCCATTTTCTATATTTTCTCCCATCCCAATTTTGTATCATCCAATTCAACCCTCCCCTGTCACGAACGTTGTTTCTTGCCTCCCACAAGCCGGCTGCAATGTGGACTAAGTCATACATAGCACAAGTCCCCTCCGGTACTTGAGGTAACAGCAGTCGCATCTTTTCACCTGCGCAGCTCAATCTCTCAGTGGCGAGGAGTAACGCGTGGGAGGCTCACGCTGCCCCCGACACTTCCTGATTCTACTGCGCAGGCGCACCAACCGACCTGTCCACAACGCCCGATCCCCACCCATCAGTTTCCCACCCCCTAATACGGCCAATGTGTATTAGTATGAACGACCAGCTAAACTGAAAGCAATGTGGAGCGCTGGGCTCGAACAGGCAAGCCCAGCGTCTCCGTCATTCGTGGCGAGCGCCTTGCCCACTACGCCACGTAGCCGCCCTATAAAGTGTATTATTATTATTGTTATTATTATTACTGACCCCACAGCGCCGCAAAGGACCGTGCATCAATAATGACTTCTAGATGTGAGAAGAAACCACTTACTCGACCGTCTCGTCCTCTTCATCCAAGATCCTTGTCTCACCTCACCTGCCAAACGGTGGGTTTTAACCTTTTCATTTTACCGCTTTGATCTGATTTTATTTCATTTGAACCCTTCTAAAAAATTTAGGTTTTACCCTCATTTGCAATGCTGCCGTGATTACAAATACAAACAGTTCAAAATACATATAAAATGGATCAAATAATTTGTATAAATAGGAACACAGGTGAAAAGAGAGGAAAATTAAAAAGATATCAAATTAAAAACAGTTACACACTGAGGTAGGAAGGTTAGTGATCATGTTTTATATTAAAAACAGTTACACACTGAGGTAGGGAGGTTAGTGATATTTTTTTTAGATTAAAAACAGTTACACACTGAAGTAGAGAGGTTAGTGATCATGTTTTAAATTAAAAACAGTTACACACTGAGGTAGGGAGGTTTGTGATCATGTTTTAAATTAAAAACAGTTACACACTGAGGTAGAGGTTATTGATCATGTTTTAAATTAAAAACAGTTACACACTGAGGTAGAGGTTATTGATCATGTTCTTAAATTAAAAACAGTTACACGCTGAGGTAGAGAGGTTAGTGATCATGTTTTAAATTAAAAACAGTTACACACTGAGGTAGGGAGGTACATTACACCTTAAGTGTAAGCCAGTCATTTGAGCAGGTCAGATACGGTCCTTAATTCCAATCTAGGATCACTGTGATATATGGTGGCACTTTTCCATCAATGGCCTTAAAGATAAACAGATACTAATGCCTCAGAACAAAGGATATGGAGAGGGCTTCAGCGTTCTTATTTTGTTTCAGGTAGGTGCTCTTTGGATTAAATCCGGGGTAGGATTCGCTTATATAAGAAAGGTTGAGATCCAAGGCAGCTCTACAGTTTTTAAAAAGCCTTTAATAAGTAGCTTACATTATTTAGAAAAATCTTTTAAAAGTCCAACATGTTTCGGCTACATGGCCTTCTTCAGGGTGTTGCTGTGACAAAAACAATACTGTGACTAAATAGATTTAGTCTTGGATCTCAACCTTTCTTATAGATACTAATGCCTGTTCCGCCTCTCTGATATAGAGAAGAGTAGACCAACCCATTGTATCGTGCAGGGTGCACTGCCATGACGAGTGCAGTAACTATCACCAGTAATGAATCTACGAGCAGAGTAATAAACTCACCTGTGTCTAAAGAGGGGCAGCAAGCCCCTATAAATTACATCACCATAATTGTTTGTGGTGACTTGATGTATATGTCAGCAGGTCTGGTGCTGGTGTATAATCAGCAGGTCTGGTGCTGGTGTATAATCCCTCCTGGACACAGCTGTGGAAAGACGGCGGTTTTCACACACAATTGTCAAATGGAATTGAGGGGCTAGTCGTTGAAAAGAGGGGATCCTCCCTGTTTGGCGAAAAGTTTCTGGGATAAGGGGGAGGGGGGTAGGGCGGGGGGCTCTCTCTCTCTCTCCCTCTCCCTCTCCCTCTCCCTCTCCCTCTCTCTCCCTCTCACTATGCTGGGAGTGGTCTTTCCTCTACTGGGGATTAAGCCAAGGCGACTGGCACTGAATATAATGGCCTCCCATTCAGACGCTCCTCTCACAAGACATAAAAGTTAACAGGTGTTTAACGTCAGAAGTGTTTCATATGCGAGTCACCGAAATAGAGACAGGCAGTCCAAAACGAGGGGGGCGAGAGGCTCGGTATTGAAATAATTCTGTGGCGAGGAGTTGAAGCCCGGGCGCCCCCCCCCCCCCCCCCCCCCCCCGACTACGGATTGACTCCTGGCTGGCATCTGAAGAGATCACGAAATACACACAAATGGGCAGCGATAGGCCGCAGAAGTATGTCTCCTCTCAGCAATGTTTAGAGGTCAAACTGATTGCTCGCTGTATAAACAAAGTCTGCTAGAATACTAAATCATCTTCATAGACAATGTTTTGCATAGGCCGTGCATGCGTGTGTGCGTGTGCATAGACATGTGTACTTGTGTGGTGGGGGGGGGGGGGGGGGGGGGGGGAACACAGAGAAACAGGGTTCTGCTGCAGTAGTTTGAGCAGCACTCTCAGACCGTGGTGTGGGTCTGGAAAACCACAGGAGACTGGGCTAAACAAGGCCCGTGTCTCAGGGGGAATGAGTTTTTAGAGTGCATTCTTCTCTTCGCATTCAGGGGCTGGGCGGTAAGGTAGCCCATCTGACTGATATGAGTTGACTCTCAGACCGTGGATGTAGCGTGTTGAGATGGACACCCTGCCGTCCAGAGGCGGACGGTTATCGATGGTATGTGGTAGCCAAGGAATGCCTGCAGTCCGTGAGGTTGTCAAGCGAGACCCAGAAATAGATTCCCTGGCTGCGTGTGAACCCCACTGAGATGATACCGTCTCAGAGACCCCCAGCTGTGCAGACTTCAGTTGTTCGATGTGACTGATTCCAGAATGCTCAGAGGAGAGAGTGAAACAAACAGAATACAGTCACCCTCGTGGAAACTTCTAGTGGATTAAATAGTGAAATTAAACTCTTCCCACGTTTTGCCGGCGACCCACTGGAACACCACTGAGGACCCCTGAGGGGCCCCTAGACTCCATGTTGAGAACCACTGTTCTCGCCCACGCCTGGTCCTTTTATAAGCAGGCTGATGCAAACATTATCCTCACTTTCCAGAATTTGAATTGCACCCAAATGAAGATAGTTTGGACATAGCACTGCCATAGTGCTGCGAGGCTGGTACCTGCTTGTATCTGTTCATCTTAAGATAAGATAAGATATTCCTTTATTGATCCCCTTGGGGAAATTCAGGCATCATATCAGCATGAGGGAGGGGGGAGGGGGGGGTACAGGTAGTAGAAGACATACAGGTACAGGTCACATAATTATAGTACAGTGGAGAAGTAAAAATAGAATAAAAGGCAGTGTAAACAATATACAATATAGTTAACTCTGGACATGCGCATACGGGCAACAAGGTGCGGGATCAGGGTATGTATGCAGTTATCTCAGTTATTTTGCCCTACAATAAATATGGTTACAATATATAATCTAATAATCTAAATCTAATCTAATAGTCTAAAGAAACTAAATGCTTAAATATGCTATATATAATCTAGTAATCCTATAGTCTAAATCTAAGTCTATAGTCTATAATATAAAATGATAAATGCTAAATATATACAATATATAATCTGATAATCCAATAGTCTAACTCTAATCTAATATATAATCTAGGAATGCTAGATGCTAAAATGCTAAATATATGCTCTGATGTAGTATACAGTATTCACATAAGGTGCGGTATGCATAAGGTAAGTATATTGTCCTTTTAGGTGCAGGGAGTCAGCTACTGGGATCCTAGTAGTTGGATGTCTGGCAGCAGTCCCTGCCCACTGTTGTGGAGCCTGATGGCTGCTGGTATGAAGGAGTGGCCGAGGCGGTTAGTGGAGTGTTGGGGGGGTATGAGTCTGTGATTGAACGTGCTTCTCATCTTGATGTAGCAGGCTGCTTGTACCTGTTCAGCCCATGTTGATGGAGCAGCTGTAAGCTTCTTTAACTTCACAGCCAAAATGTTACAGGCCTGTAAAGACAAGGCCTATCTCAAGATATGTCTAAAATAATGATCCTTGAAGTTGTCAGGACTACATCAACAACTGAGCGTGTGCAAAAGGTGCCATTGTACTATCTGACATAAACATCCATGGAAAACGATCTGCTCCTTTGAAGGACGTCGCTGTTGAGGTGTGCGTTCCAAGAGCGAAACTAATGGCTGTGGAGACGCGTCAGGATTCCCGACGCCTTTCATGATGCACTCGAGACGCATGCCGCTGTCGGAGTCAACGATCCATCACGCCCGCCTCTATCTACACACATTAATTGGACTGTAACAGTGGGGCCATCCATCCACCCCCTCCACGGTGAAACCTGCTTCTGGACGGCCCCAGTAATGTAGCCCATACCCAGCTGTTTTGAATGGTTTCCAAGAGGAGGAGGTCTCTCTCTCTCTCTCTCTCTCTCTCTCTCTCTCTCTCTCTCTCTCTCTCTCTCTCTCTCTTTCTCTTTCTCTTTCTCTATCCCTCTTTCTACCCCCCCCCCCCCTCTCTCTCTCTATACCTCTTTCTACCCCCCCCTCTCTCTATCTCTCTCTGTATCTCCTCTCTCCTGTCCTCTCCTCTCTGTTTCTCTCCTCTCCTCTCCTCTCCTCTCCTCTCCTCTCCTCTCCTCTCCTCTCCTCTCCTCTCTCTCCTCTCTCTCTCTCTCTCTCTCTCTCTCTCTCTCTCTCTCTCACTCTCTCTCTCTCTCTCTCTCTCTCTCTCTCCCTCAAGACCACTTTCTCCGTGTCTCTTGGTTCCATTTCCAGCATTAAGTGTCGTGTCCCAAGGGCTGTTCCATTTACTGGTCCATCGCATGCGAGGGTAATCTTTCTGTAGGAGAAAGGGGGAAACAGATTTGGAGGGGTTCAGTCGTTACTTAGGCGACTAAAAGCGTACTTAGAGCTGGCGGTGCCCCTCCTTCCTTCTCTCCACTTCTCCGTGTTGAGGTTGATTAAGGAGCTATCATAGCAGATCTGATATTTGGTGAGAAATGCGGAGGACGCTTTTTTTTTCGAGGGGAGCAATTTATTGCAAATGACTCTTGGCAGTGCCCTCTCTCATGTAGCGCTCCATCTGAACACAATTTGGCAGCAGTTCCCACAGGGGGTTGGGGGGTGGGGGGGCGGTGGGAGTTGGTGGGGGGAAGGGGGGGGGGGGTAGCGTGCCGTGAGCCTTCTTCTTGGTACCAGCACGCTGAAGGTTCAGGAGCTGTCATAAACACACCCCGGGGAGCTGAGAGGGAACAGAGAGGTTACCATGGTGCTGCTGGGTTACTGCTGCGTCAAACAGGGAACTCCTGTTGGAACTGATTACAGTTCTAAGCAAGGAATAAAAGGGGTGGGGGGGGATATGTTGTTAAGTGTTGTTCTGCTAATACACCATTAAAGGGATAGCTCCACATTTTGGAACCCTAGCTCTCTCTCTCTCTCTCTCTCTCTCTCTCTCTCTCTCTCTCTCTCTATATATATATATATATATATATATATATATATATATATATATATATATATATATATATATATATATATATATATATATATATATATATATGGGTGGGCATAGATTAATTTTTTTAATCTAGATCAATCTATCTGCAATTCTGGATTTAATCTAGATTAATCTAGATTAAAATGGCTCAAAAAAAAAAAAACTGCCGAAGGCATTCAAAATATGTGTGTTCTACCCAATTAATGCATTCATTATATTATCGCGCGATACTAGTATAGCGTTAACGCAGCACGTTAACGCCGTTAACGGCCCAGCTCTAATATATATATATATTAATCTACTGTACAACTGTTTGGATATATCTGCATATATTCCTGTTCCCACATACCTGTATACAGGAGAGAGGGAACACAAGGTTTCTTTATATGCAGATGACCTGTTACTATATATCAGGGATCCGGACAGATCCATTCCACATATCACGTCTACTCTGTACTAGGGAAGTTTGGTAGGATTTCTCGATACAAACTTTATTTATCTAAGAGTGAATTGTTCCCCATCAACAAAGCTGCCCACAATCTGTCATATTCTCAATTTCCATTCAGGTTGGCCAGGGGGTCCTTCAGATACCTGGGCGTGGTCGTGACGAGTTCAATTCTTGACTTGTTCAGATTTAACTTCAAACCTCTGTTGGAACGTACCATGAGCGATTTTGGTCAGTGGTCCCATCTCCCGTTAATACTGTTAAAATGAATATTCTCCCTAAATTTCTATTTCTTTTCCAATGCATCCCCATTGTTAATAAGTCATTTTTTAGGCAACTAGACAGAGAAATCACCAGTTTCATTTGGAACCAGAAACCCCCGAGAATTAGAAAGGACTTTTTGCAGAGACCAAAACAGATTGGGGGAATGGGACTTTCAGTATTATTATTGGGCCTGTAATGTTCAAGCGTTTTCTTTCTGGGGTCGGACCTTTGAACCAAATGATACACCTGCCTGGTTGCAGATTGAGCAGGCCTCATGCCACCCTACTTCGCCTGGTGCACTGTTATTTTCCTCCCTTCCTTTACCATTGGATTTTGCCAAAACAAATCCTGTAAAACAGTCCCTTAAAATCTGGACCAAAATAAGACAACATTTTGGATGGCAGGGGAATTCGCTCCTAGCTCCTTTGTGTGCGAATCTCCACTTCCATCCGTCATCACTGGATGGCTCCTTTCATGTATGGACTCGTAGTGGTATCATACGGATGAAAGATCTCTATATTGATGGGGTGTTTCCCTCTTTTGAATTACTACGCAGGAAATAAAATCTGCCTCAAACCCATTTCTTTAGATTTTTACAAATTCGCAACTATATTAAATCCAATACAACTACCTTTCCTGATGTGCCTATTCGCATCTAGATGGAATCATTATTTTCAGTGAATCCCTCATCTAAAGGGGTAATATCATATAGGGATGTCCCGATCCGATCACGTGATTTATTTTTATTCAACAAACATGACCATGTTCACGTCTTAAACTCATACTGAGGCATTCGTTTTGGTTTTAAATTGCATATCATCATTAATTTATTTATTGTCACACAGAGCAGAAGAATTTTGCCAAAACAAACCAATAGTATCCAGCTGCAGAACGGCAGACCAGCCACACTCTCAGACCCAAACGCATTTCCTTTGATTTAATTATACATAAAATGATTTATGTCAAGGATTGCAATGCCTCGCTTGAATGAAGTTAACTTTTCACCTGGATAACGTCAACATTCAGGGTGAATGTAATGTGAGAAATTGGGATAAAAAAATAATAATAATAAATATATTAATTATTATTATTTATTTTTTTTGATCGGATCGGGAAAAATCGGTATCGGTAGATACTCAAAATCACATGATCGTGATCGGATCGGGAGCAATATCCCTAATATCATACATTTATAACTATATGTCTGATCAATCTGATACATCCCTAGATTATCTGAAGGCCTCTTGGGAGGAGGATTTGGGCATTGATTTATCGGAGGAGCAGTGGATAGAGGCACATCAGGGAGTGCACACAGCATCCATATGTGCCAGGTATGGTCTTGTACAGTTCAAGTCTCCATCTTTCCAAGGTCAAACTTTCTAAAATGTACTCTAATATTGATTCTTTGTGTGACCGTTGTGGGATCTTCCCTGCCTCATTGGGGCACATGTTTTGGTCTTGTCCAAAACTATTACAGTTCTGGAGTTCTATGTTCAAAACATTGTCTGATATCATGGGATACGAGATAGATCGAGACCCGGTTTTGGCCGTGTTTGGAGTACTGGGAGAGGACAGCCCTCTTAGAGGACCCACTTCTGCAGTGCCAAGGTTCATAACCCTTCTAGCACGCAGATTAATTTAGCTGAACTGGAAACAGGCACAACCCCCCACCTGCGCTATGTTGATCAGAGACGTTATGCAACACCTCAGACTAGAGAAGCTCAGATTCACTTTAAGGGGTTATATTGAGAAATTCCATAAGTCTTGGCAACCCTTCATTGATTACGTTGAAGCTAGACAATGAACCTTGTAACTAGAAACTAAGGCAACTGGGTAGTACCCGTCAATAGTAGCTATGTAGAGCAGCTCTGTACTAATATTGTCTAATATTGTTAATTAGGGGTGTAAAGGTACACGTATCCGTACCAAACTGTTTCAGTGTATACCGTACAGAACGATTGTATACCGAACGAATACAACGGTATGTTAACCACTAACGACCGCCCACCGGGGGCCGTTTTTTTTTCACAATCTAATATAATTATTATTATTTATTTTTTTTACAAGTCGATTATTAATTTCAATATACAGCATTAAGAGACACAGGACTAAGAGACACAGGACTAAGAGACACAGGACTAAGAGACACAGGACTAAGAGACACAGCATTAAGAGACACAGGACTAAGAGACACAGGACTAAGAGACACAGGACTAAGAGACACAGGACTAAGAGACACAGGACTAAGAGACACAGCATTAAGAGACACAGGACTAAGAGACACAGGACTAAGAGACACAGAAATAAGAGACACAGGACTAAGAGACACAGGACTAAGAGACACAGGACTAAGAGACACAGGACTAAGAGACACAGGACTAAGAGACACAGGACTAAGAGACACAGGACTAAGAGACACAGGACTAAGAGACACAGGACTAAGAGACACAGGACTAAGAGACACAGGACTAAGAGACACAGGACTAAGAGACACAGGACTAAGAGACACAGGACTAAGAGACACAGGACTAAGAGACACAGGACTAAGAGACACAGGACTAAGAGACACAGGACTAAGAGACACAGGACTAAGAGACACAGCATTAAGAGACACAGGACTAAGAGACACAGCATTAAGAGACACAGGACTAAGAGACACAGGACTAAGAGACACAGGACTAAGATACACAGTAATTAGAGACACATGACTGAGAGACACAGGACTAAGATACACAGTAAGTAGAGACACATGACTGAGAGACACAGGACTAAGAGGACTAAGAGACACAGGACTAAGAGACACAGGACTAAGAGACACAGGACTAAGAGACACAGGACTAAGAGACACAGCATTAAGAGACACCGGACTAAGAGACACAGCATTAAGAGACACAGGACTAAGAGACACAGGACTAAGAGACACAGGACTAAGAGACACAGAAATAAGAGACACAGGACTAAGAGACACAGGACTAAGAGACACAGGACTAAGAGACACAGGACTAAGAGACACAGGACTAAGAGACACAGGACTAAGAGACACAGGACTAAGAGACACAGAAATAAGAGACACAGGACTAAGAGACACAGGACTAAGAGACACAGGACTAAGAGACACAGGACTAAGAGACACAGGACTAAGAGACACAGGACTAAGAGACACAGGACTAAGAGACACAGCATTAAGAGACACAGGACTAAGAGACACAGCATTAAGAGACACAGGACTAAGAGACACAGGACTAAGAGACACAGAAATAAGAGACACAGGACTAAGAGACACAGGACTAAGAGACACAGTAATTAGAGACACATGACTGAGAGACACAGGACTAAGATACACAGTAAGTAGAGACACATGACTGAGAGACACAGGACTAAGAGACACAGGACTAAGAGACACAGGACTAAGAGACACAGGACTAAGATACACAGTAATTAGAGACACAGGACTAAGAGACACAGGACTAAGAGGACTAAGAGACACAGGACTAAGAGACACAGGACTAAGAGACACAGGACTAAGAGACACAGGACTAAGAGACACAGGACTAAGATACACAGTAATTAGAGACACAGGACTAAGAGACACAGGACTAAGAGGACTAAGAGACACAGGACTAAGAGACACAGGACTAAGAGACACAGGACTAAGGCTACGTTTAGACGGAGAGAGTCTGAACAGAAACCGCAAAAGTCGTCTTACGGTTTCACTTTTAATTTTGCGTTTAGACGAGCGTTTTGGGATGGAATTCTCCGTGCAGACGAGGCTGTAACAACTCGAGACAACGGAGCCCCGCTGTCACACGATTGGCGCATATGTCACATGACGTGCTGTGAAGACCCGCCCTACTCTGCCTCTGATTCGCAGACTGTGGGTGGGGAATGTGATTGGACCAAAGCAGAGTCACTCACAGACAGTGGGTCCAGTCACGCCGCGGGACAGATTCTTGTGTATTTAAAAGTACTGCCAATGTAGCCTTCAGGTGATCGCCATGGATAGAATCAGACATGCTTTATTTACGCTTCTAGGCTACTGGCGCATGCCTGTGATGTAAGCAGTACACGCGACGAGAGCCTTGAGAACCCTTTCGTCATCGTTTTATGCGGTTTGACAGTTTAGATGAGAGCGCAAAGGTTTAGCGTTTCTAGGAATTCCACCCTGGAAGGTGGTCTCACTTTTTTACGGTTTCACCCCGTAAAAACGCTGTTTCCGTATAAACGAAAGGCACATCCGAAAAAATATTTTTGCGGATTCACCTGCTAGCGTTTCCGTCTAAACGGGGCCTAAGAGACACAGGACTAAGAGACACAGGACTAAGAGACACAGGACTAAGAGACACAGGACTAAGAGACACAGGACTAAGAGACACAGGACTAAGAGACACAGGACTAAGAGACACAGGACTAAGAGACACAGGACTAAGATACACAGTAATTAGAGATACATGACTGAGAGACACAGGACTAAGATACACAGTAATTAGAGACACAGGACTAAGAGACACAGGACTAAGATACACAGTAATTAGAGACACAGGACTAAGATACACAAGACTAAGAGACACAGGACTAACAGACACAGGACTAAGAGACACAGGACTAAGAGACACAAGACTAAGTGGCCTTTCTCACTCACCATTCGGGGTCGAATCAGCGGCGGGTCGAACCAGAAAAGGGTGTGTCTGTCTGAGTGAGAACGCTCCCCCCCGTCCCCGCCCCCCGCTGATTCGTCCCCGGGGGGCGCTGAACCTGGACCGATGAAATAGGTGGTCTCGGGTGCTGGCCAGTGGGAGCGGGGGGCGTGACACACACAACGTCGTTACTGTAATGCTTTCATGCTTGCTTGAATTTTGGGCAGATAAAACCACACAGCAACAACTGGACAATACCCACAAAAACGATATTTCTAGGCAATTTGAGAGTTCAGACCTCAACCAAAAACAAGCATGTGGAGCCTCACAGCTCAGTGGATGAAAACATGAAGCCACGTTACAACATGAGCTAACGTTAGCTGCTAGCCACAATGCTATACTATTATACTGGCATATTCCATTCACGTTAGCATGTAAGCTAAGAAAATCTAAACTCCGCATTTGGTGTTCAATTGTGTTGATGTTAGTTTTGTTTCATCAACAAATGAGAGGCAGAACACACAGTGAATGTATCCGTTTTGTTTATTGCACGTTCTTTGCTGAAAAATAAGTGCTACAGTGGCTATACTAGACTAGAGACACAATACTAAGAGACACAGGACTAAGGGGGCTTTCTCACTCAACATCGGGGTCGAATCAGCTCCGTGCCGTCCTCATTCCGAGTTCCGTGCCGAACTCCCCCCCCACCCTCTCCCCCCTCTAGTTTGTGTACACACTTCAGTCTTGGTGCGCTCTGGGTTTTGTTTACGGTTCGCGTTTTGAGCTTGTAAGCTTGCCGTAGTCGATGATGTCACGCTCGAAATGTAAACACAGGAAGTGTTAACACGGAGACTGGAGACTGGATGCTGATATAAAAGAAACAAATAACCAATAAATATGAAGTTATATTTGAACCTCTGTTGTCAAGCCTTGTCAATATAACCCACCCCATTTTATCACGAATGGATGGTGTTGTAGAGTCCGCTTTTGAGCGTTTTGCAGGGTTAACGATATCGCTAAGCTAACGGCTAACGCTAGTTAGCTTAGCCTTTTACTAGTAACATTGCTGCATCGATTATATTGAATGTCATTGATCTACTGGTCGACCACGGCCGACTGGTTGGGTACCACTGGTCTAATAGAAATAAATGCATTCGAACAAGAAAGTATAGTATACAGCAATGGCTAACGCTAAGCTCACGGCTAACGCTAGTTATCTTAGCCTGTCCAGCAGCTAACATTATTCCATCGCTCGTGGCAATTATATTACTTGTCATTGATCTACTGGTCGACCACGGCCGACTGGTTGGGCACCACTGGTCTAATAGAAATAAATGCATTCAAACAAGAAACTAATGTATAGAAATAGCATGGCAAACAAAAATTGCCAGGCCTAATGCGAGCCAGAAGTGCAACCACACAGCAACAACTGGACAATACCCACAAAAACGATATTTCTAGGCAATTTGAGAGTTCAGACCTCAACCAAAAACAAGCATGTGGAGCCTCACAGCTCAGTGGATGAAAACTAATCTAACTAACTAATCTACGAATTCCAATCTGGCTTCAGAACGTCCCACTCCACTGACACATGACTCCTCTATTTGAACGACCACATCAAACAAGAGGTGGACGCAGGCAAATACTGTGGCATGGTCATGCTGGACCTACAAAAGGCCTTCGACACTGTCAATCACTCCATTCTAATGGACAAGCTAAAAGCAATTGGTTTTGATAGCTTATCAGTGAGCTGGATGCAATCCTACCTGGAGGGGAGAGAACAGATGGTAGAGGTAAACGGTACTCTATCCCCCCCCCCTCACAGTGAGCTGTGGTGTTCCACAAGGAAGCATACTAGGACCGCTACTCTTCCTAATTTATGCAAATGACATGTCGTCAGCCTGTGACTGCAACTTGTTCCTGTTTGCGGACGACTCAGCCCTGCTGGTCTCTGACAAGAACAAGTTGCAGGTTGAAAAAACCCTCAGCTCGGAACTAGGCAAAATCTGCATATGGCTCGCTGATAACAAACTATCATTACACATGGGCAAAACAGAGTCCATTCTCTTCGGTTCAAATAACAAACTTGTGGGAGCTATTAACTATTTTTACATTTATTTGTTATGTGATTTTGTAGTATTAATTTGTTTACGGCCATATTATTTAAGTTATGAGTCGCAGCTAAATGCTTTTACTTTGAAGGGGTTCTGGGCAATTGGGAAGCACAGCTGGGTGTATTTAGGTAATTAGAGGCAATAGCACAGTGGGCATCAGGGAAGGTATATGGTTTTTACCAGCGTCAGGAGATCATATAGAATCAAACATAATTTTTCTGTATTCTTTGATTAACAGACAATAAATGCCACAAAACTGTCAAATGCTGTCTGGACAATGGACTTCCTGATCTGCGTGAGATTCGCTGCCCTGGTGCTTCAGTGGCTTTTTAGTTTTTATTAGTTGTTGTTGACAAATAGCCACTACATAAAGTAAAAACCCTTCCTTATTGAAGCGGACACTTTTTATTGTTGTTTGGATTTTTGCCGTTGGACGTTTTGGACATGGAAACACCACGCTCAAACGGAGGATCATTCAGCTCAGAGGACATGGATGCTGGCGCTCCAGCGTTTGGTCTGGAGATCGAAGACTATGATCAGTGACTTTTGTGAAGCTTGAATTGCCTTGGATCAACCTGTTAAAGACACGATCGGAGAACGGAGGACCACACGGTCTAATGGACGTCGCACTCGAACAAAACAACATCATTGGTATGTGAAGAATAATCCGTCAGCTTTATTGGAAAAAGGCAAACTTATTGGAGTGACTGAATTATTGTCTCGCGACGCTAAATGATGTTGATGAATATTGGGAGTTGTTGAACTTCATTGTAAAGACATTCATTCATAAATCTCCGACGTGAAGTTGGCTGTATGAACCAATCAGACAGTATGGAGCAGCTGGTTGGGACATATGAGACAACGCCTGTGGTTGGTTCAAACGTTGCAAGTGTGGAGAATGTTGCTCCGCCCAAGCCCTCTGTAAAACGGGGCATCAAGTTTACCGCAAAAGGGTTGGCATTTTACATGCAAACATGCCAAGAAAAGAGGTCTGCAAAAATCAAACAGGCCAAGAAATACATTGAACCAATACGTACCTTGCTGAAATCTACTGACAATGTGAACTATGTACAAGCTCATTTGAGTAACTTCATCAATTGTTATGAGGACGCTAAGGACATGCATGAGTCTTTCATAAATATGGATTTGCCTGAGGAAGAGGTTAAAAGGCAAAATACATGTTTCAATGCAACAATAATGAAATTTTGTAATTTCACAGAGGATGTAAGGGTTTGGTTGTCTGCTGCTGGGCACCCTCAGGTGGAATCAAATGCAAATAATAATAATAATAATAATAATAATAAATCTAAACAAAGTGTTGTTATTGATGATATCAATCCTGAGGACAGTGCCTCTAACATTTCATGTACAAATGAAAAGCAACAAAAGCCACACTCCAGTGTATCAAAGACATCAAAGACATCATCCACCGCATCTACCAGGCTAAAGGCGGAGGCTGACAAAGCGTCACTACTGGAGCGGATGAAAGCCTTAAAAAGGAAACATGAGTTGGAAGCAAAGCAGGAGGAACTAAGGAAGGAAAAGGAACAGTTTGCTCTGGAAACTGACCTAGCTGCAGCCAATGCGAAAATCAATGTGCTGGAAACCAATTCAAAATGTAACTCTAAAAGGTCAGATGGAATGAACTCGTACCTGGACAGGAATATAGCTCAAAGAATGACAGGCCAACTCAATCCTCAAGCTGGTCAATTTGTCCCGCAGGGAAATAACATGCAAAATGAATTTCATCCTGAGGCCCAGGCTGTCACTGTAAGGCCCAAAGGACCATCACAGACCATCGGGTTTAAAGATGCATCACAGACTGTCAGGCCTAAACAAATGGCAGTATTACAGACGGACCTCAGACCACTATACACTCAGGCACCAACACAAGTGGTCCATGATGCTCAACAGACAGGACGAGCATCCTCCCTGAATATGGCATGCAATAATGACACCCAAAATGACATTGTGAATATCATGCAACGCCAAACTGACATCACTACAATGTTGGTACAGCAAAATTTGGCATATTCTCTACCAGTGAGAAATATAGCCATATTTGATGGTGATCCTCTTCAGTATCATTCCTTCATCAGATCCTTTGAAAGTTGTGTTGAGGTTAAAACCGACAATGCAAGTGATTGTTTACACTTTTTAGAGCAGTACACCAGGGGACAACCAAGAGACCTGGTGAAAAGCTGTCAGCACCTACCCTCTGTTCAGGGATATCAACGCGCTAAATCCCTGCTTGCTGAACATTTTGGAAATGAATACAAAATTGCTTCTGCTTATATGGACAAAATTGATAGCTGGCCTCTGGTTAAAGATGAAGATGTAAAATCACTACAATCATTTTCTCTGTTCTTGCGAGAATGCTCTAATTTAACACAGAGAATCATGCAAATGAATGAGTTGGACATGCCATCAAACCTCAGGAACATTGTGATGAAGCTTCCTTATAAGCTGAGGGAGAAATGGAGGAACGTCGCATGTGATTTGCAGGAGCAACGTGGTTGCAGAGCACTATTTATTGACCTTGTGAACTTTGTTGAAAAACAAGTTAGAATTGCCTCTGATCCACTGTTTGGAAATATTCAGGATTCAAAATGTACCAGCCGCAACAAACCCCCCATTGACAGTCAACCAAGGCAAAGGAAACAGAGCACCTTTGCCACCAGTGTCACTGCAATGAAAGAAGGAAACAACAAAAGGTACATGGATAATAAGATCAAGTCCTTCTCTGCCCAAAGTCACATCAAATGCTGTTTATTCTGCCAACGAACAAGTCACTCACTTGAAAAATGCTCACAGTTTAAGTTAAAGATACAAAAGGACAAAATACATTTCATAAAGGAGCATGGAATTTGTTTTGGTTGCTTGAAAGTGGGACACATAAGCAAAGACTGCAGGAGTCGATTGGATTGCAGTGTGTGTCAGCAAAAGCATCCATCAGTCCTACACATTGAGCAGAAGGGTATAAGTACACCTTTTAATAAGGCAGAAGAGCCTGTGAGCCATCTGAGTGTAACATCTGTTCAGTCTCAAACATGTGGCCGTATAGGGGCCGGAGATGAGGACAATGCTGTGTTTTCGATTGTTGCAGTTCAAGTGAAAAGCCAAGTGACTGACAGAGTTGTGCAGACATATGCATTCTTGGATCCCGGAAGTTCCAGTACTTTTTGCACTCATAACCTGGCAAAGAGACTGGGGCTAAGTGGCAAGCCAGCCAATATTCTATTACGAACAATGGGGCAAGAGAAAATTGTGAGCACCAATGTATTGTCTCACTTGGAAGTGTCTGGCATAGATAAGGAGGATTTTATTGAATTGCCCAATGTCTTAACCCAAAGAGCTATGCCAGTGTCACGTGTGAACATTCCACGACAGGATGATGTGGAAAAATGGTCTTACTTGAGTAACATAAAGCTGCACGACTTGAATGCAGATGTGGATTTGCTCATCGGAACTGATGCAGCAAAAGTAATGGAACCATGGGAGCTGATCAACAGCCAAGGTGAAGGACCATATGCAGTCAGAACAAGAGTCGGCTGGGTCATAAATGGACCACTTAGGAGTGGAAGTAACAGCAGAGTTAAGACTGGCTGCTCTGTTGTCACAACAAATCGAATATGTGTGGAACATCTGGAAGAAATGCTCATGAAGCAATACAACCATGATTTTAATGAAAAAACATCAGAGGGGTCATTGGAAATGTCAAGGGAGGACATTCAATTCATGAAGATAATGAGAAGAACAGCAGAGATGAAAGAGCTGGATTTGGACAAAGATCACCTGCCCATGGAAAAAGCACTTGGACTGCAATGGTGCGTTGAGTCCGACCAGTTCAGCTTTAGGACTTCATTACAGCCACGCCCACAAACCAGGAGAGGTATCTTGTCGGTGGTCAGCTCTCTGTATGACCCTATAGGATTTTTGGCTCCTTTTACAATGCCAGCCAAGTTACTGTTGCAGGAGCTTTGCCGGCAAAACCTGAAGTGGGATGAACACATTTCCCCCTCCTTCTCCAAACAGTGGTCTGATTGGCTGAGCGACCTCCAAAGGATGAGTGTATTCAAGGTGGAACGCTGTATCAAAACCCTGAACTTTGAAACATCTGTGACAGCACAAATTCATAATTTTGCTGATGCCAGTGAACCTGGTTATGGTACAGTATCGTACCTGAGACTGAAGGATAAAGATAGAGACGATAAGGTGCATGTTTCATTTCTTGCCGGAAAGGCCAGAGTTGCACCTCTGAAGCACATCACCATTCCTCGTTTGGAACTCACAGCAGCAGTCCTTGCTGTCCGAATGGATGGCATGCTTCAAAGGGAACTACAGTGGCCACTGGAGAAGTCAGTGTTTTGGACCGATAGCACGACTGTCATCAAATACATCTCCAATGAAACCAGACGTTTTCATACGTTTGTTGCCAACAGAGTCACTGTAATCAGAGAAGCTACAGATGTTGACCAGTGGAAGTATGTGGGCTCCAAGGTCAATCCTGCTGATGAAGCATCACGTGGATTGAGAGCTGAAGAATTTCTCACACACGGAAAATGGATTAAAGGCCCAGATTTCCTGTATTTGCCTGAAAATGAGTGGCCTACACTGGAAATGGATTCAGTGATTCCCATTGATGACCCGGAGGTCAAAAGAGAAGCGGCAGTGAATGCCATTGTTAAGGATTCAGAAAATCCAACAGACCATCTCATCAGCTACTTCTCATCTTGGAAGAAGCTTAAAACGTCTGTTGCCTGGTTCCTTGAACTTAAAGGACTTCTGTTGCTTCTGAGTAAAAAAAGAAAGGAACTTAAAGCTACCGAAGATGACAAAGATGCTGGAGTGAAAAGTACAGTTGAACAGAAACTCAAGAGCTTCAAAGCCACACTCTGTGGAAAACATTTGACTCCAGACGATTGTGATGAAGCAGAAAAGGCAATAATTTGTTTTGTTCAGAAACACAGGTTCAAGAGTGAAATTGCCTCCCTCAAACATGGCTTAAATATCGTCTCCAAGGACAGCCCACTGTACAAACTAGACCCCATACTGGAGGACAACATCCTCAGAGTAGGTGGTCGTTTGAACAGGTCTGCATTACCATCAGAAACCAAGCACCCTGTCATTCTTTCCAAAGACCTGCATGTCTCCCAGCTCATTTTACGTCATATCCATCAACAACTAGGACACGCTGGGAGGAACCACATGTTGTACAGACTTCGACAGAGGTATTGGATAATCAATGCCAATTCAGCTGCAAGGAAGACTATTACAGAGTGCATGGTGTGTAGACGGCACAGAGGAAAACTTGGGGAACAGAAGATGGCAGACCTGCCTGAAGAGCGAGTTGTGCCAGACAAGGCTCCTTTTACTAAAGTGGGAGTTGATTATTTTGGGCCCATAGAAGTGAAAAGAGGAAGAAGCCTTCTAAAAAGGTATGGAGTGATTTTCACTTGTCTGACCAGCCGTGCAATACACCTGGAGGTGGCACATTCACTTGACACAGACTCTTGCATTAACGCCTTGCGGAGATTCATATGCAGAAGAGGCCCTGTGTCAAATTTAAGATCTGATAACGGCACAAATTTTGTTGGAGCAAACAAAGAATTGAAGCAAAGTCTTGCTGCTTTGAATAATGCAAGGATCCAGGATGCCTTAATTCAGGATGGAATTAAGTGGAGCTTTAATACGCCAACAGCCTCACACCAAGGTGGCGTTTGGGAGCGTCTCATTCGATCAGTAAGGAGTATACTGACCTCTGTTCTTGGACAGCAGGTTTTGGATGATGAAGGCCTGCAGACACTGTTTTGTGAAGTAGAGGCGATACTAAACGATAGACCCCTCACAAAAGTGTCTGACGACCCTAATGACCTTGAGGCCCTCACCCCAAACCATATTCTCCTGCTGAAAGGAAAACCCATATTTCCCCCAGGACTCTTTGAAAAGAGTGACCTGTACATCAGAAGAAAATGGAAGCAAGTACAGTATATCGCAGAGCTGTTTTGGAAGAGATGGACATCCGAATACTTACTTGTGATGCAGGAAAGACAGAGATGGGCAGCTCCAAAAAGAAACTTCTCCCCAGGAGATATTGTCATTATTGCCGATGCTACAGCTCCAAGAGGATCCTGGAAGATGGGTCGAGTTTTGAGTACCAAGTCCGACTACAAAGGATTGGTCCGGTCTGTGTGCATCCAAACTAAAACCAGCGTTTTGGAGAGACCTGTGACAAAGATCTGCCTGCTGGTGGAGGCCACAGAATAATAATAATACCTGTTCTATCTATTCTCTCTTTCTATCCTGTCTTCTTACCATCTGTTTTCTTTCAGTGGCAGCAGAGAAGGAGACACAGAAGACGCTTGAATAGAAAGAATAGCTCCCTTACATGTTATATATATATAAGGGTAATTGTGGCTCACAATTAGGGGCCGGTTTGTGGGAGCTATTAACTATTTTTACATTTATTTGTTATGTGATTTTGTAGTATTAATTTGTTTACGGCCATATTATTTAAGTTATGAGTCGCAGCTAAATTCTTTTACTTTGAAGGGGTTCTGGGCAATTGGGAAGCACAGCTGGGTGTATTTAGGTAATTAGAGGCAATAGCACAGTGGGCATCAGGGAAGGTATATGGTTTTTACCAGCGTCAGGAGATCATATAGAATCAAACATAATTTTTCTGTATTCTTTGATTAACAGACAATAAATGCCACAAAACTGTCAAATGCTGTCTGGACAATGGACTTCCTGATCTGCGTGAGATTCGCTGCCCTGGTGCTTCAGTGGCTTTTTAGTTTTTATTAGTTGTTGTTGACAAATAGCCACTACAAAACTCAACAAGACCGACGGCTTCTCAGTTACAGTGGGTGACAATATTGTCACAAGGAAAGACGAAATTACCTACCTGGGTTCCATCCTAGAGGCAAATATTTCCTGTGACAAAATGACATCCAATGTAATAAAAAAGGTCAACCAACGAACTAGATTCTTGTACCGGATCTCCTCTCTGGTAAACAAGAATACCCTGAAGACTCTGGCAGGAGCACTCATTCAAGGGTACTATGACTATGCGTGCACCTCATGGTACCAAAGCACCTCAAAGGCGCTTAAAACAAAATTACAAACATCACAAAACATACTGGTCAGACTACTACTTGACCTTACTCCTAGAACCCACCTCACCCCTGCCCACTTTGACAACCTAGGATGGCTTAGAGTAGACGACAGAGTACAGCAACTTGCAATGGGCCTGGTCTACAAGATACACTATACGACCGGGGTGCCTCGACGGGAGGGAGGGAGGAAAGAGTTAGTGTCCTGCAACACAGGAATGGGCGGGGCTCTGACTACATTTGCTGTCAGCTGGGGGGTGGGACTTTGGTTATGAGACAGCCTTGGCTCCCCCCTCCAGCACGCATACGAGTTAGCTGCCATCACCAACATGAGGCGCTGGGCCATACACATAGGAGGAGGGATGGGGGGGAGGGGCTGGGGGTGGGGGGGCCGCATGCCACTCTTATCTCCAAGAGGGCCTTCGACTGCAGCAGCTCTCAGTTCGACCTTGGAGTCGTCCAGGAATTTGTTTTGGCTGACTGACTGGCAACATTTCCCCAGTCACGTCGATTTAAATTTAAGGTCAGTGAATACCACAACCACTACACCAGAGGAAGCTCAACAAATCATGTTAAACCCAGATTCGGCTCAAACAAGGGACTAAACACGTTTCGCAATTATGCCACAACAATGTGGAACGCCCTACCCAAAGCTGTAAAGGAATGTGAATCCCTGCCCACATTCAAAACCGCTCTTAAAGAGCACCTACGGGAGGCTGCAATTCGAAACTGGCCACCGTAAATGCCCAAAACCCCCACCACCTCCTAATAGACAGTCTCCTCCCCACCGCATGTATATATTCCCTCCCCGCCGTATGTATATTTCTCTCCCACCCACCCACCCCCCCCTAATGTACAGTCCCCTCCCCATCAGTATGTATATACTCTGTCAGGATCTAGGGGTAACAGTACTGTATATTGGAATACCGTTTATGTCACAAATGTATCAGTACTAAATACCTATATGTCCCTATGCCATAAATGTCATGTATGTTGTGTATGTCATAAATGTCTATATGAATTGAAAATGGGGGACCCTGATGGAAACAAGACAAACGTCTTTCTCAGGTCTGCATCCCCTTAACAATTGTATGTATTGAGCCGTACTGTATTGTACCCATTCTGCAATCTGTTAAATAAAGTTTTCATTCATTCATTCATTCATTCATTCATTCATTCATTCATTCATTCATTCATTCATTCATTCATTCATTCATTCATTCATTCAACATGAAGCCACGTTACAACATCAGCTAACGTTAGCTGCTAGCCACAATGCTATACTATTATACTGGCATATTCCATTCACGTTAGCATGTAAGCTAACAAAATCTAAACTCCACATTTGGTGTTCAATTGTGTTGATATTAGTTTTGTTTCATCAGAGTGACAGAACACACAGTGAATGTATCCGTTTAGTTTATTGCACGTTCTTTGCTGAAAAATAAGTGCTACAGTGGCTATACTAGACTAGTACTAGGCTAAGCTAACTAGCGTTAGCCGTTAGCTTAGCGTTAGCCCTGGGAAACGCTCAAAAGCGAACTCTACAACACCATCCATTCGTGAGAAAAGGGGGTGGGTTATAATGACAAGGCTTGACAACAGAGGATCAAATATAACTTCATTCAGTGGACGCCATAGCCCATGTGCTGCACACAGCAGCATCACACCTGGACAAGAGGCAGGGGAACTATGTGAGAATGCTGTCATCGAGCAGGCAACTGCACCTCCTCATCCATCACGCTCAACATAGGGGCCCCCCAGGGCTGTGTTCTGAGCCCCCTCCTCTACTCCCTGTACACACATGACTGCGTGGCACAGCGGAACAACAACACAATCATCAAATTTGCTGATGACACAGTAGTGGTGGGCCTGATCTCTGCCAATGACGAGAGGGCCTACCTGGAAGAGGTAGAGAATCTGTCACAGTGGTGTCAGGAGAACTGCCTCTCCCTGAACGTCAGCAAAACAAAAGAGATGATTGTGGACTTCAGGAGGTCGGGGGTCAAGGACTACAGCCCCCTCAGCATCGACGGGGCACCGGTTGAGAGAGTGAACAGTTTCAAGTACCTCGGAGCCCACATATCCGAGGACTTGACATGGACCACACACATTGACAGTGTTGTGAAGAAGGCACGACAACGCCTCTACTTCCTCAGGCGCCTAAGGAAGTTCCAAGTCAGTCAGAAGATCCTTAGGAACTTCTACTCATGTACAATAGAGAGCATCCTGACTGGCAACATCACCTCCTGGTTTGGGAATAGCACTGCACAAGACCGTAGCAGACTACAAAGAGTGACACGTTCAGCTGAACGCACAATTGGAGGGGGGCTTCCCACCCTCCAGAACATTTACAACAAGCGGTGCAGGGGGAAGGCTAAGAGAATCATCAAGGACTCCAGCCACCCGAACAACTGCCTCTTTGAACTGCTGCGGTCAGGCAAGCGATACCGGAGTCTTAAGGCGAGCACAGAAAGACTCAGAAGAAGCTTCTATCCCCAGGCCATCAGGCTGCTAAACGAACAATAAACACTATGCAACAACCATCAAATGCACACAGCACACACACCCACACGCACACACTCACTTAAACAAACAACACACTGCAGCACCCACTCTCCACACTTTAGATCACACAAACACACTTTATATTTATTGATAAAGGATTTGCACTACAACTCGTACACCTACTGTAAATTGTACCTAAATTGCACCTCATCCCATTTCTGCCTTGCACTATATAGTATTGTATATTAGTACACTACATAGTATATTGTATATTATATGGTAACTCAGTTACGTCTATTCTGCATCGAACATTGTACATATGTCTATACTGAACACTGTGACCTCATTTTTTTTACTTCTAATTTACATGCTATACTATGTTATTTTATTTCATACTTATCTTGTCTTGCACAGTCTCTGGAGCGTAACAGTAAGAAGCATTTTGTATAAAAGTATTCTGTACTTCTGTATGACAACTATTAAAGAAACTTGAAACTTGAACTTGATATTTATTGGTTATTTGTTTATTTTATATCAGCATCCAGTCTCCGCCGCCGTGTTAACACTCTTCCTGTTTACATTTTCGAGCGTGACATCATCGCCTACGGCAAGCGTACGCGCTCAAAACGCAAACCGTAAACAGAACCCGGAGCGAACCAAGACTGAAGTGTGTACACAAACTAGAGGGGGGAGTGGGAGGGGGGAAGTTCGCACCCAACCCGGAATGAGGACGGTACGGACCAGAACGGACCGGAATGGTGAGTGAGAAAGCACCATAAGAGTCACAGCACTAAGAGACACAAGACTAAGATACACAGGACTAAGAGGACTAAGAGTCACAGGATTAATGCCGTAGCATTAATAATTTATTTATTTTGTATATCGCTTTTCAAGGACCCAAAGTCGCTGACAATAGGCAAAAGCAAAGAACAAAGAAACATAGAACCACAGGGAACAATATGATTACACAAGAACATAAAACCACGAGTAACAAACAAATACAGAAGTCAGTAGGGAAGACAATCAGGGAAGTAAGTAAGGGAAACCGAGGGGGGGGGGGTTGCGAGGGGCAGGAGAGGAGAGAAGGTAGGGAAGGGAGGGGGAAAAGGAGGTGGTAGGTTGAAGGAGGGTGGTTATGGGATTTGAAGGTGGAGAGTGAGGGAGAGTCTCTGATGGTCTGAGGGAGGGTGTTCCAGAGTCGGGTGCAACTCGTGAGAAAGCCTGATCACCAAAACGTTTTAATTTGGATGACGGAATAATGAGGGAAGCAGTGGAAGAGGACCGGAGGAAACGGGTGGGGCGGTAAGGGAGAAGGAGGTCAGTCAGGTAGGGGGGGGCAGGCTATGGAGGGCTTTGAAGGTGAGGAGTAGTAGTTTGAACTGTATGCGTTCCTTAAATGGGAGCCAGTGGAGAGAGTGGAGGACAGGAGTGATGTGGTCACGGTACCGGGTGTTCGTGAGGAGGCGAGCAGCAGAGTTCTGGACCATCTGGAGTTTATGGAGGGAGCGGGAGGTGATGCCAGTGAGAAGGGAGTTACAGTAGTCTAGGTGGGAGGAGATGAAGGCGTGGATGAGGGATTCAGCAGCGGGGGGGCAGAGGCAGTGTCTGATTTTGGCGATGTTGCAGAGGTGAAAGTATGAGGTTTTGATGACGGAGCGGACATAGATAGATAGATAGATAGATAGATAGATAGATAGATAGATAGATAGATAGATAGATAGATAGATAGATAGATAGATAGATAGATAGATAGATAGATACTTTATTAATCCCCTTGGGGAAATTCAGTGACATACACATAGTCTCATTAAACAATCATTTCACAATCATTAAATTTTTACAGTAATAATGGTACAACATAAATTCAAACAGGCATGTACATTTGTTGACACATGTCGACTACAGTATGTCTGAGACAGCGTATGTATAGTCTGCTGCAGCCAGCCGGCTGCGCCTCGACGGGAGGGAGGGAGGAAAGAGTTAGTGTCCTGCAACACAGGAATGGGCGGGGGTCTGACTACATTTGCTGTCAGCTGGGGGGTGGGACTTTGGTTATGAGACAGCCTTGGCTCCCCCCTCCAGCACGCATACGAGTTAGCTGCCATCACCAACATGAGGCGCTGGGCCATACACATAGGAGGAGGGATGGGGGGGAGGGGCTGGGGGTGGGGGGGCCGCATGCCACTCTTATCTCCAAGAGGGCCTTCGACTGCAGCAGCTCTCAGTTCGACCTTGGAGTCGTCCAGGAATTTGTTTTGGCTGACTGACTGGCAACATTTCCCCAGTCACGTCGATTTAAATTTAATTTCGAGTAGAGTGAATTATAACTCTATTGATTTGAGTGGAGTGAGTTTTAACAACTCCGTCCAAATGACTGAATGCATTAGTCCAAGTGTCTTAATCAGTTCATTTTGGTAGGTCCTGTGCACGGTAAACAGATCCAAAATCTTCTTATTACAATCCCAAAAGCTTCAATAATCCAAATGTCCACGACTTCAAGCTGGTAGCCTGATTGAAATGTCCCAGAGGCAGAGAGGGTTAGCCTTATTCTGCTTCCTTGATGAAAATATGCAATCCACTGATTAGATCAATTTCGAGTTGATTTGAGTATAGTCCGACAACCGGCACGAAGCACAGAGCACAGCAGCGTCAGGCTTCATGGAGGCAGTAGAGGCGGCGGTAGGAACAGCCTTGAGGAGCCTGGGGAGAGGAGAGAAATGCGACTGTCTCTGGGAAGGCTGGGAACAACTCTCATGGGGGTCGATTGAGAGGGTGGGATCTCGGATGACGCCGAGGTTGCGAACCAGGGGGGAGAGGGTGATGGTTGAGTCATCAATATTTTGAGGCTGGATTTGGTGCTGATGAGGAATAGTTCTGTCTTTTCACTGTTGAGTTTGAGGAGGTTGTGGGTCAGCCAGGATTGTATTTCAGATAAGCAGGACTTGATGTGACTGAGGGGTGGGTTATGGGAGGATTTTGTGCTGATATAAATTTGGGTGTCATCAACGTAGCAATGGAAGTGAAGGTTGAATTTGCGGATGATGTGACCAAGGGGGAGTATGTAGCAGATGAAGAGCAGGGGGCCGAGGACTGAGCCTTGGGGGACCCCCTGTATGACTGAGGAGGGGGGAGAGGTGTGACCGGAGAGGGAGATTAACTGATGTCTGTCGGTGAGGTAGGAGGTGAACCAATCGAGTGCAGTGCCCTCAACACCCAGTTGGTACAGCCTTTGGGGGAGGATGGAGTGACACACTGTGTCAAAGGCTGCACTAAAGTCGAGTGGGATCAGGATGTTGAGGGCACCAGAATCAGCGGAGATGAGGAGATCATTTATAACTTTGACCAGGGCGGTTTCGGTGCTGTGGGATGGACGGAAGCCAGACTGAAAGGGTTCATAGAGGTAAAATTACACAGGACTAAGAGTCACTGGACTAAGAGACACAAGACTAAGATACACGGCCCTAAGAGACACAGGACTAAGAGACAAATTATTTTTTTAACTTAACTTCTTATCTCTAAATATCTCACACTTGAATTGTCCTTTAATGCCCTTTGCTGCAGGTCTGGAACCCTATGAAAAGCAGCATTTCTGCTGAGTAGGGCTCAAACGTATTTCACAACCTTTTAATGTGTTTATATGTTTTTTCCAATGTTTTAATTAAATAATTAAACCAATGATGTTGTTGATCGCTAGAGTCCTTTCACAACCTGCTCTTCTAATGTTATTATCTGCTACTCTTCTACTGTTATTATCTGCTACTCTTCTACTGTGATTATCTGCTACTCTTCTACTGTGATTATCTGCTACTCTTCTACTGTTATTATCTGCTACTCTTCTACTGTGATTATCTGCTACTCTTCTACTGTGATTATCTGCTACTCTTCTACTGTTATTATCTGCTACTCTTCTACTGTGATTATCTGCTACTCTTCTACTGTGATTATCTGCTACTATTCTACTGTTATTATCTGCTACTCTTCTACTGTGATTATCTGCTATTCTTCTACTGTGATTATCTGCTACTCTTCTACTGTGATTATCTGCTACTCTTCTACTGTGATTATCTGCTACTTTTCTACTGTGAGTATCTGCTACTCCTCTACTGTGATTTTTTATAGTTTTTGAGAGAACTCTACTCTGATGCGAACATGAAATGCATACCACCCTGGACATTTACCGGGGCCAGTTTCTAATTGCAGCCTCTCGTTGTTACGGTTGGGGTGAAGAGGGAAGGTGATGAGACCTCAATATGCAGACAAGGAAGATTACAGAGACGGTGGTTGCTCTACTCAACGACGTGTGTCTTTCTTTAATAGATAGATAGATTTCAGATAATAACAAAATATACAAAACAAAAGGCAAAGGCACAGCCGGGCTGGCACTGGAGAAAACACGGACTGTATACGAAAAACAAAGAGCACCAAACGGGAACGAACTCACTCAACAGGACCCCAGGGTACACGGACACAACACGGCGAACAACGCTGGGACAATGACGCCACAAGAATACAACCAACCTACAAGCAATATATACTGACACTAATTAAAAATGGGAGACAGCTGGGGAAGACAGACCCTAGAACTAAACAAGAATCAAACACAACAGGAACAATGGAACAGGCTAGGACAACAAACAGAATCAGAGATACAAACACAGAGCACAACCTAAACAGATAACAATTGTAATATCAACAATAAATGCAACGACAGCGTATTGTTCAGGAGAAGTATCACCATAGAGTGCATCATCTGCAGGTGACCGCTAGATGGCGCCATGAGACTACTGTTCACATCGTTCATACTGTCTGTTCCTTGTCTGGGACATTGAGGCTCATTGTTCACACTGTCTGCTCCCCGTCCCAGACTCGAGCCTGTCTGGGACTATAACACCCCCTGGTGAAGAGAGAAGGAGAAGAAGAAATTGTTTTTTTTTTATTAAAATTTTAGATTTTAGATTTTTGGACCCCTAAAAATAAACTAAACATGTTTAAAATGAATAATAATTACTCATTTTAAGTATGTTTGTGTTTCAAATGCACAATAACGTTAATATATCAAATATAAATCATTGTTTTGTGCGTGATTCACATGACGTCACTCTCTCTCTCCTGATAGAGAGTACCCCTAAACCTGGGCGCATAGACTTCACGCGCACACTGTGCACGTCACTGTATCGTCGCAGCCAATGTAAATAGTTCAAGCAAATACATTTCGCCTATCAGGGTCTTCAAATATGATGTCTCGGGGCGCGTTTTCTAGCGCTCGAAGCAAGCTCTGCGCCACTGTACTCGTCACGTCGTCAGTCATCAGACAGAAAACAATGCTTGGAGGAGGAGCCAGTAGTATTTTCATTTCAGATTGTGAGTTAACTTAGCTAGGCTCGTGGTTCGGTAATAAAAAGTGTATTCTCAGGAGTTGGAGAGATCATCACGAGATACTGTACATTCAGACAGTGTTGGATCTAACAAAGGGATTTATATGGACACCCTTTTTTTTTTTTTTATATATATCTCTTTCTCCGATTTTTCTCAGTTTTTCTCCCCGTCCCAATTTAGTCGTTGTGCCAATTCCCCCCCCCCCTCCCCTACCTGGTTGTTGTGCGCATGTTCTCCTACTGGTCGGTACAAGGGAACCCTGAAGTATCCGCACGCTTCCTCCGACACGTGCGGCAACAGCCAGTGGCTCTCTTCTCACCTGGCAGCGAGGGCTCTCATTGGTGAAGTGTAACGCGTGGGAGGTCACGCTGCCTTCCTCAAGTCCTGCCTCCGCTGAGCAAGCGCCCAGACCTGACCTGTAGGCGTCGCTGTCCACAACGCCAGTTTCCCACCCACGGCTTCCCTCCCCCTAACCCAGCCAAACAAGTTAGTATAGCGATCAGCCCAAGCCAAGGCAATGCTGACTCCGGGATATGGACACTTTTTATCATGGAAAGTTCAAGCCCGGCGTCTATTCGAAAGGCAACCGGTTCATGCGTTTTGCGAATCTGATTGGCCTCTGACGTTTCTGGTCATGTGACATGTGCGCCCAATCGCGTGACGCGCCCATTTCCGCCTCGACCAGCAGCAAACTACCTAACGCCTAGTTTATCACTGGTTAAGCTTAGGCGACTCTTTCGAAGTTGGTTAAGGTTAGAGTTTGGAATCAGGGCTGGCAAACTCTAACCTTAATTAACTTCAAAAGAGTGCCTAAGCTTAACCGGCAAAAGAACTTGCCGTCACACGATTAGTGCGACCAGAAACAGCAGTGGCCAATCAGAGCGCAAAACGCGAACGCGGAAGCATGAACCGGTTGCCTTTTGAATAGACGCAGCCCGGACGCATGTAGTCTTTTACCAACAAACTTGCAGTTCCGCGTTCGGGTTCTGCGATCTGATTGACCACTGATGTACGCTCTCTCTACGCCCAAACAGCGCGTTACGCTAGTTCTGCCTCTAACCTCTAACAGCCTGCTAGCGGTAGCATTATCCAATTCATATCAATCGAAATAACATATTGTTTTCATCTCTCTATATTAACGTGATTCCATCAACACAACATAAATGTTCACAACACGACAAGACCGCTTGCATCACTTCCCACGGTTCTCGGCACTTATTCTACCGGTAGTGCGGTAGTTGTTGCCACGGTATTGGGTCTTTGGGTGAATACTTCATTGGTGGGGAAGAAGAACACTGATAGCGGTGTTTGGACCGTCCTGCGAGCCCCAGACCACCGCCCCGCGAGCCCCAGACCACCGCCCCGCGAGCCCCAGACCACCGTCCTGCGAGCCCCAGACCACCGTCCTGCGAGCCCCAGACCACCGCCCGCGAGCCCCAGACCACCGTCCTGCGAGCCCCAGACCACCGTCCTGCGAGCCCCAGACCACCGTCCTGCGAGCCCCAGACCACCGTCCCGCGAGACTTGTTTCCCGTGTGCCTAAAATTCTACCTGGTCTTGTCCCGTGGGGCTCGCGGGGCGGTGGTCTGGGGCTCGCGGGGCGGTGGTCTGGGGCTCGCGAGACGGTGGTCTGGGGCTCGCGAGACGGTGGCCTGGGGCTCGCGGGACGGTGGCCTGGGGCTCGCGGGACGGTGGCCTGGGGCTCGCGGGGCGGTGGTCTGGGGCTCGCAGGACGGTGGCCTGGGGCTCGCGGGATGGTGGCCTGGGGCTCGCAGGACGGTGGCCTGGGGCTCGCGGGATGGTGGCCTGGGGCTCGCAGGACGGTGGCCTGGGGCTCGCAGGACGGTGGCCTGGGGCTCGCAGGACGGTGGCCTGGGGCTCGCAGGACGGTGGCCTGGGGCTCACGGGCGGTGGTCTGGGGCTCGCGGGACGGTGGCCTGGGGCTCGCGGGACGGTGGTCTGGGGCTCGCAGGACGGTGGTCTGGGGCTCGCGGGGAGGTGGTCTGGGGCTCGCGGGGCGGTGGTCTGGGGCTCGCAGGACGGTGGTCTGGGGCTCGCAGGACTGTGGTCTGGGGCTCGCAGGACGGTGGTCTGGGGCTCGCAGGACGGTGGTCTGGGGCTCGCAGGACGGTGGTCTGGGGCTCGCAGGACGGTGGTCTGGGGCTCGCAGGACGGTGGTCTGGGGCTCGCAGGACGGTGGTCTGGGGCTCGCAGGACGGTGGTCTGGGGCTCGCAGGACGGTGGTCTGGGGCTCGCGGGCGGTGGTCTGGGGCTCGCAGGACGGTGGTCTGGGGCTCGCAGGACGGTGGTCTGGGGCTCGCAGGACGGTGGTCTGGGGCTCGCAGGACGGTGGTCTGGGGCTCGCAGGACGGTGGTCTGGGGCTCGCAGGACGGTCCAAACACCGCTATCAGTGTTCTTCTTCCCCACCAATGAAGTATTCACCCAAAGACCCAATACCGTGGCAACAACTACCGCACTACCGGTAGAATAAGTGCCGAGAACCGTGGGAAGTGATGCAAACTGTCTTGTCGTGTTTTGAACATTTATGTTGTGTTGATGGAATCACGTTAATATAGAGAGATGAAAACAATACGTTATTTCGATTGATATGAATTGGATAATGCTACCGCTAGCAGGCTGTTAGAGGTTAGAGGCAGAACTAGCGTTACGCGCTGTTTGGGCGTAGAGAGAGCGTACATCAGTGGCCAATCAGATCGCAGAACCCGAACGCGGAACTGCAAGTTTGTTGGTAAAAGGCTACACGCAGTCCGGACCACAAAAGCTTCTTGAAGGGTTAACACGCCGGCTCGAGGCTTGTTCCAACCGGATGCAACAAAACAACAAGTGAGTCTAACAATATGTACTGTTCTGTAGTTACTGAAACTGATTGAATATGGCAAGATTCAAGAGGTTTATTTGTCACATACAAGGCGTGCAGTGAAATGAGGGTGGGCTGGCCGCGATATCTCTCTCTGTCTCTCTCTCTCTCTCTCTCTCTCTCTCTTGATTGATGATTCATGATCATTACATTATGATCGACTGGAATAAAAAAAAATAGCTTTTACAATTTACATACTGTAGCTGTCCCTTTGTTCATTAATGTTTAACCTAAATGTAGAACAACTCACCAAAAGTGACTATTGCACAATTTATTTGACAAAAAAATCACCGGCCGCCACTGGTTGTGGCATAATTGCAAAACGTGTTTAGTCCCTTGTTTGAGCCGAATATGGGTTGAACATGATTTGTGGAACTCCCTCTGGTGTTGTGGTCGTGGAATTCACTGACCTTTGGGAAGGTTTTGTGAATCCTCCACTTCGCGTTGGTGCTAGATCCCATGCCCCGGAAGGATGTCGTTCTGTGAGGGGATGATCGCCTTTCACTAGTACTGTAGTGTGTAGTACATCTAAAAATGTCCTTCTGGGCGATGGGATGTAGACACTAGCATTGTGTAAGCCTCCTTGAGGTGTCTCTTTACAACCAGCAGAGGGCGCTCTCGTGTATCCTAAATCTACATGTACCTGTGTCTCTGCAGACCATCATAGTCATGAAGTTGACTATACTTAAACGTTTCTCCTTCATTTATAAAGCGGCAAAATTTTGTTCAAAGTTGATTTCCACTCAACTGAAACGGAAAATATTGCAATCAAGGGTCACAAACAGGCGTATTGCTTTTTATTTTATTATTATTTTAAATTTGAAATGATTGCAAATTAACCTTTTTGGAATTGCCAATTCCTCATATGCTGTGAAAATATTTCGACAATATTCTGCAGCAGGGTATTTTTATTTTTATTTATTTATGTATTAATTTATAAGTGACTTTAAATTAATTGACTGAATACCATTTAATGTTGTAGGCTATTGTCCGTTTCAGCTCTGTGTGAAGTTGTGTATAAAACATGCAACTATGCTCCTTTAATTCGACGGTGACACCTTGCATTCAGTGAATAGGCCTACTGCCCACTCAGTTGGCTCAGGCTAGCCACCAAACTGCTGTTGCACTGTTTATGTATTCCACCACTTATATGCATTATATGTATGGTCAAATTATGTATGTCCCTCAAAACACAAGGTAGCGTTGTGTTCTGCGTGACATGCAGGTGGTTGACACAGTCACATAGTGACTCACTCACTCTTTTGGAGAACTCTGCGAACAAATTCTCCATTCGACTTGATGTCCGACTCCAGTCTCCCCACGCAGGTAGATAAAACACAGTCGGGTCTGAAGAGAAACGAATTGCATTAGGTCCTAGCGAGTAACCAAAAAAGCAGCCTATCATAGTTTGCAGTTGTAAACATCCAAAACATGGTGAGATGGAAAAGGGGTGATCATTCAGATGGTCCAGACACATTAATGGAGGGAATGACTGTTTTTAACCACAGCATTTACATATCCAGAAATAATGGTTGATAGCTGCAGTTGGTGATAGGCTAGCCTATTAGATTAGATTAGATTAGATTAGTATTGTATTGTATTGACATCGTACAGCACAAGTATATACAACAACAATAAATTGACATCTAACCAGACGAGTAGGCCTACAAATGTAACAGTAAAGTGCATTAACAATAATACAATGTACAAGTGATGTAACTTGCTTTACATTTACAGTTTTTAAAGCGGGCGTGTTTGTTAGACTGCATGTGGATTTTGGAGGTACATTAGATATAACATGTGAGTATTCCAGTGAGTTATGTTACCGTTAACTCTTTCCATGCAGTATGTTAGATTTTGTTTTAAAATGTATCTGAATTATATATTTGGAATTCTAGACCGTTAGCGTCATTATGATGTTCAGTTGTCACGCTGTCCATCACGCTAGTTCTCGCCTAAAAGGTTTATAAAAGTAGGTTTCATAAAAGTAGACCATAAAACAGGTCATCTGAGGCTGCGTCTCGTTCTCGTATAGGATGACATCGACAGACAGTGGGGTATTGTATGAAAAGACTGCCTTTATTGCCCTCTAAAAAACCAAAGCCTTATTAAAAAGAAAAAATGAATAGGCCAACTATATGGCGAGTGGGAGAAATGTGTTATTTCTAAAGGCAACATGTTTTCAGGACAAGGCTGAACATGTGTGTGAACATGTTTTTTAGTTTTCCCCTTTTCGAATCCATTTCCGTTTCCATTGGTGATGCTTATCCTCAAGAATATATCTATAATATATAATAACAATTCAGTCTGTGTGTAGAATCTCTTTACTATTATCTTCTTACAAGACATGCACTGAATTAGTCGTTACTGTAAAAAGAAACACCAATAATAGTGTAGTAAAAATGGTGAAAAAAACTATTTGTATTAATTGTTGGGTCATCCTAATCCTGTCACTAAACCATTGCAATCCCCGTAAATGAAGATTTATTTAAAGGGACTTCACAAACAAAACCCGATGCTGGTTTATTTTGCACATAATCTCACACACATCCAAAACTTCAGTTTTGCACAAATTCAGTTCGAGTTATTGAGAGTTAAATATGTTTGAATGAACCCACCAGTGATGTCATCGGGGGCATTGCATCCTTGTATTGTGTTAATTACAACTGAAATTATTACAAAACTCATTACAAAATCAAATGATAAAGTAGTTTGGAGTTTTTGCATGTGTGTGTGAGATTATGTGTACAAAATAAATCTTTAAATAGTTTATTTTTAGCCGTATCTTGCTGGAATAACAAATTAAACTGTGCTCTAAATTGGAAAAGGTTAGCCATGATGTCACATTTCAGATGGTACGGCCGTTATAGTTAGTGGCCACTAGATGGTATAATATATGCACGTAACGGGTCCCCCCGACCCATGTGTTAAGTTAGGCTAGAAAATAGAAATGAAAAATAAAAAGGCATATTATGACCGTTATTTTCCATCTTACGTTCTTGCTCAAGAAAAATAAAAGTAACCGTGTCAAAGGCCCCTCGCTCCCCCCACACACTGTATGATCTGAAGGAACACAAGCTGCCCGTTTAATCCAACAAGTGGAACTGGGCAAGAAAAACGCCATGGCAGCAAACCCGCCCTGATAGATAATAAATTAGCTTAACTTGACATGCCTGTATAGGCTATACAAAAAAATGCCTGATTGGCCGTGCTCTCATAACAAACTAGGCTGCTAATGAGACCAGGACGTTTTTTTTAATTATTATTTATATTTTATTTTGCAGTTGTATTTGCAGTCATAATGATAAAGTTCCAAGGTCAACAAATCCCTTGCAGGCAGCAGCCGTCAGAGGCTATAATTTATCTGCGTGGCTAGATATAGGTTATATTTGAATACATTATTAATAATGTACCCTATTAGCTTAATATCTTAATTAAAAACGGATAAAACATTGGAATTTAAATATGGAGTTCGGGTGTTTGTGTTCTAGGAGCAGCTCGCAGGTTGAACGCTGTCTTCGTCCTCATCTTATGGAGCAGCGCGAGCTGCGCGCACGAAGTAAAATAACATTTTCACTATTGTTCATTTGCAACTTTCTGTTTGAATTTAGCCCATTATGTATAATTAGCTTTTTATTTTTTATCACGTGTGTAATAGGAAGATGATGATGGTGGTGATGATAATAATAATAATAATAATAATAATAATAATAATAATAATAATAATAATAATAATAATAATAATAATAATAATAATAATAATAATAGTAAATAAATAAAATATACACTATCATTATGTATTTGTTTTATTTTTATTAAGATTATTTTGAAAATAAAATATAGGCATTTAATATAATAATATTCCCAAGGCATTTTATTCATAGACTGCATAAATGAACGAGACGCACCGCTCCGATCATCTTTTGGTCAACTTGTTATTGCACCGACATTAGCCGTAACTCAAATAAGTATCACATCAAGTATTATTTACAACTCAATTATACATCTGATTAAAACGTTGGCCGAAATTGGAGGAGTTTATAGCCAAAACCTGCACGGACTACAGCATATGACGTTTAGCATGTTAGGTATACCTTGTGTTTACTGAACCGTATGTGTATACTGTTTACTTTTACTCTTACTCATAGTATATATTCAGATTCGCCTTTTGTATTGCCTATATTTATATGAACGTATATAACGGATATAGGGCATATCTGCACCTTTGTTTACACTGTTTATTTTTCTCATCTTTTTATATTCAGAGTTAATTATATTGTTTACACTGTTTATTTGTTCTCATCTTTTTATATTCAGAGTTAATTATATTGTTTACACTGTTTATTTGTTCTCATGTTTTTATATTCAGAGTTAATTATATTGTTTAGGCTACACTGTTTATTTCTCTCATCTTTTTATATTCAGATCTATTGCCTATATTTATGTCGTTCTACTATTACCCTGCCCCTCCCCCATGCTGCTATGACGCCATATCTCCCCCAAGGGGATCAATAAAGGAATATCATATCTTATCTTTAACGCACTATAGTCATTGTGTAAAGTTGGCAATAGGGCCAAACATGACATAACCTTTCAGATATAGAATTCCACATCAGAGTAGAGGGGAAAAAAACCTGTTGATAATGGAATTCTGTTGTTATATATGCAGTCTCTCTCGTCATGCGTCTCGCGTCACGTAAAAAGGGATACCTAAAATATATAACCAACAATTTCAAGCACGTTTACGGTTAGTTATACTACATCACTATGTGCTTGGGTTGCTTTACTTGCTTAAAAATGAGCATTTAACCAGTTCCAAGGTTGTCGCCTATTGCTAATTCAACAGAGTCATGCTGTATTCCGTCTATATAGGACTGGGTTTATATATATAATTGCTAATATGACTAATTAAGTCCAAGGTTACCGAACATCAACGCCATGCAGATTAACTCTCTGACCCTTTGCTTTTTTTTTTTTTTTTTTTTTACTTTGGTGAGCGGACGATCTTACCTGATGATGATGATTCGATAATGTGGCATAACGCATAAGGGAGTAATAACGAGCATATAGGGAGCCTGGTCGATTTCTCGATTGAGTTTGAGTTTGACAGCCACTGTTTTGTGTCCAAAATATGACCGAGAAAAAAAGAATTCCCGTCATTACACGGGATATATACATTGTGGACTTTCTTTGGACGGTTAAGGGTTAAGCTTTCAAAAGAAGACATATTTATTGTCCTGATAATATGCCACGGCGTGTGTCGTCATTTACAGTGACCAATCGCCAAGAGGCTTTCCTCCGCTCCTGTCCAATTGGGAGTGGAGAGGAGCCCCTGTCAGTCACAGGTTCGAGGCTGCGTGTGGAGGCTGGTAAAGCACAGGGACCGGGAGCGCGCCGGGGCTGATGGCAGAGCTGCGCGCAGGAGAAGCATCGCGCCCGGGGAGAATAATACAACACGCTGCTGCAACTCACCGTCGCTCCTCCAGCGGGGACGCAATGAAACACCAAGACTGGGAGGACAAGAGCAGATAGAACAGGGCTTCTTGGAATAACATGCGGACGAATTGACATTTTTCTCCATAACTATAACTAATTATCCATTTAAGACGAGCAGCTTTGCTTTTGGGGGGAGAAAAATGGCCGTTCGTGGCAACTCTTTGATGCCTTTCTCAATCCAAGCCATTTTGAACAAAAAGGAGGACACTAGTCGACACTTGCCAGGTCTGGATATGTGCTTCTCGAAGACGGCGTGTTGGAAGATCTTCGGGGGGATGAGCCGCGGCGGCTCGGAGCAGGGCTTCACCGGGGTGGCGTGTCGGAGCGACGCGGGGACGAGGTGCGAGGAGCCCGGCAGCGACCAGAGGAGCTACGACTCGGACTCGGGTCTCAGCGCCGACGACACCGACGGCAAGCCGCCGCTGTTGGCCGTGTGCAAGGCGGAGAGGGACGGGGAGGAGGACCGGGAGGACCGGGAGGAGAGCATGCAGGAGGAGACGGACCACGACGAGTCCACGGCGGCTGTCGAGAGCGCAAAGCAGGGTCTCAGTGACTGTGAGCCCAATGTTTCGGGTGAGTGTAAAAAGCCACGGGACAATAGTAAAATGTCTGTTGTGTATCATTCCTACACCCTTATTATTATGTTTGGGAAATAAACGTTCTGGTTTAATGGCCATAAAACACCACATGCGTTCTGGCTACATATTTTTGCTGGTGACTTTTACGCACAGAAGGCCTTTGCGACGTTGTTGCTTTCGGGACCTGTTTTGTTTGTTTACTGTGTGATATATATATATAACTGTGTGTACAGTAGAGGAGATATGCTTCACTGGTAGCCTGTTGTTTTCAAGCGAGAGATCGGCAGAAGGACGTGGTCGAGTGTGTTGTACGGGAAAATGAAAACTCCTCATGTCTCACGGCTCGTGTTTTTTCCTTAAGTTTAAGTTTAATTTTTTTTTTTTTTACCCAGGGACAGTGCACATTAATCAACATATTCAGTTTCCACATCAATGTAAATGTGCCAGAATTATAGCTAATGAGCTTGTTTTCATCTGTACCCCCGCCAAGTGCACAGTACAATGTGCAGTGTCAAATTAAACACTTAAAGAGTCGAATAAAAATTAGTGTTAAATTGACTCTTGCCCTCATGTGTTAAAATGTTTGCCATGAGAAAACCCATAATGTCTCAACATAGTTTAGTTTGTATATTGTATTGTTTATAGTGCTGTTATTCCTCTTTTACTTACTTTTTTTTACTGTATGAAGCACAATCTCGGGGGCTCATATACAGAACCAAGCATTTTCACATTTCATACACAGTACATTTCGCAGAGTCTAGAGGCCTACATTTAACTCAAACTGAGTCAAATTTAACTCAGTTTGAGTCAAATGTACTCTGCGAAATGTACTGTGGTATACGTGACAAATAAAAAACAAACTTGAAACTTGAACCGCCCCCTCTCTTCCAGACTGCCCACGGTGGAGGAGGGCCCTGCCGGCGGGGAGCCGGGCTCCGAGCAGCGGGAGCAGCAGCAGCCCAAGCAGCGGAAGAAGCGCTCCCGGGCCGCCTTCTCTCACGCGCAGGTCTTCGAGCTGGAGCGACGCTTCAACCACCAGCGGTACCTCTCCGGGCCCGAGCGGGCGGACCTGGCGGCCTCGCTGAAGCTCACGGAGACCCAGGTGAAGATCTGGTTCCAGAACCGCCGGTATAAGACTAAACGTCGCCAGATGGCCGCCGACCTGATGGCGTCGGCGCCCCGCGGCGAAGAAGGTGGCGGTGAAGGTGCTGGTCCGGGACGACCAGAGACAG
Organism: Notolepis coatsorum; assembly: GCF_963971535.1. Classification (NCBI taxonomy): domain Eukaryota; kingdom Metazoa; phylum Chordata; class Actinopteri; order Aulopiformes; family Paralepididae; genus Notolepis; species Notolepis coatsorum. Next base: position 108,686,597 of record NC_140180.1, on the reverse strand, counting down.
TACAATGCCCCGGGAGCTGCTGCGGCCCCCGCTGCTGTCCCTGCAGCCCTCCTACTATTACCCCTACGCCTACTGCCTCCCCGCCTGGACGCTTTCGCCTGCGCCGGGAATCAGTGACGACGACTCGGTGGCCCTACTCCCGACTCCCGTGTATTTATTTTTTCCCCCACTCCCGGGAAATCAAAGCAATTACTTTTTAACGACTCGAGAGGAGAGAGAGAGACGGGAGCTCGAGCTGAACTGCTAACGACTCGGTGTCATCACCAACTGTTACTGCCTCATGTCTTATTATTATATACAATAATGTCAGTTTTGTTGGTAGGTTTATACTGACACGTGGCCATTGTTGCAGAATGTCCGGGCCTCGGTTGTGTATTCCCGTCCTCCCATCACCTCTGCAATGATTGGAAATATTAGGCATAATAAACCCCCACAATGACTTTTATGCCCAATTCTGTTTAAAGTTTCCCCCCCCCTCTCATCCCTTGCTGTGTTTGTAACGGTAAGATTTTTCAGCACTTTCCGAGCATCTAGTGTGGACATGTACAGTATGGCCTATATCTGACTGAAGGTTCGTTTGTACTTATTATGAATTTAAAAACGAACTGGAAACGGTATAGGCTATAACAAAAACGGATTCCTGTTGAAATGTAACTTATTTTCTATTGTTTAAATTGATTTGTTTATTTTAGATCAAAATCAAACATTAAAACATATCAGGCATTACTATATAAATTGGATGACATTTTGTTTTGGTTCCATCGCCGATGACATTGAATATCCGCCACTGAGTCTGGCTGTTCCCATTGAAAACAATAATATTAATGACATCGTTCTGGGCTTATGGCACAGATATACAATACTATAGTGCGGGTGTCATGTATACCACCAGCAACAATAATGATAATAATAATAGGCCTATATTTTATTACAGATTTTCTCAAGGCGTCTAGTATGAAGTGATAAGCGCTGACCCACCTGGAAACCCACGGCTGGGCGTAAAGGTGCGTTATTATAACACAGGTCAGGGTATCATTTATAAATTACAACCTTCACGATTATAATATTATTTCTCGAGGACTATCCACCCAAATGAAAAGTTAAATCAATGGTGGGGTGTGGTGGTGGTTTTGTATACTATACTAAAACACACTCTTTGATTGATTAAACTGATACCCGTTTGCCATTTTAATCAGAGTTCAGATTCAGATTACTTTATTCACCATATTGTATAATACAAATGGAACGTGATTCGACATTACAGTGCATGATTTCTTTTCCAAATACGAATAACATAATAATAAATAAGTGCAAAACAGGACAGAACAGTGAGACAAACAATAAGACTGTAAAAAGCGCAGTGGTTGTTGCCAGTTACCAGTTTAATTAATCTCTATATGATGGCCGATGCCCTGCAGAAGGTATATATATAGATGCTATATGACATGTTTACATTGCTCTGAGTTGCTCCCAGAGACACCTGTCACACCGTGATTAATAGCTGTTGGTTCCTGGGCTGCGTGGCGGCCTGTCAGGCCCTGAGCGCGGCGTCAACACCACGAGGGGAGGGAGGGAGGCCTGTATGCGACTCGGCCACGTTATTCAGAAAAAAGGAGAAAGACTTTTCCACATTTTGCGTTGTTTGCGGACACACTGCATGTGCATTGCAATCATTCCTTTTATAGTTTTCAATGGGCTATATTTCGTGATATAAAAAAAGTTCGTCGGTTCGTCCTTTTGGAGTAATTTCCCTATTATTGGAAAAAAAAAGGGGGGGGGGGGGTATTTGGTACAAATGAAAGTGTAGGAAGCGGCAGAAGTGTGGCGTATATATTATATTATATAGCCCGAGGCCCTGAACACCTCACTGGCACAGCTGGAGTCAGCCCTGCTCGTCGTAGCCTCTGCTGTCTGATACCGCGAGACTGAGTGGGCACACAGGGGGGGGGGGTCTGATACCGCGAGACTGGAGTGTATGAGCACAGGGTCACATCCAGGGGTCACATCACCTCACCATCACCGACCAGCAGCAGCTATTGTGTTGCTCTGT
>NC_140180.1:108661523-108684347 GCF_963971535.1 Notolepis coatsorum | reverse complement strand
GATCAGCCCAAGCCAAGGCAATGCTGACTCTCCGGGAGTCGAGACCGCAGCCTCTTGCATTGGTGACAAGCACAATCTCCGCTACGCCACCTGACCGCCCTCAGACACAAGGGTTAAGTTGTTGTTCCCTTTCTAATTTCCTCAAAAACATCTAGTCTAGTTAATGTGATCAATATTATTTGACAATTGATGCTTTTTGTTGGAAATTTCAGTCAGTGAGCTCATACTTTGAGCTCATTTTATAGTTAAAATGATTGAGACAACGCAATCTTCTGTCTTCGTTGTGCATGCATGCGTGTACTCACCACACGCGATACATGTGTCACTATTCTGGCAGTGGCTACTGTTATTATAGTATTGTAATGAAAGGTCTGTTATTTAATGTTTGTGTAAAGGGCTATTTGAACTGTTGATGGGTAGTGTATCAGTAAAGTGAATATGGTATTGTGCTCTTGCTCTGTTTGAATAGGTGGAGAGAGTGGTTAACTGTATTATAATAGTAAATAGAAAAATATGTTGTGCTCTTGCTTTTTTCTTTTTTGAAGGTGGAGAGAGTAGCATTGCTAGTGCCACAACAGTTTTATTTGAGGTTCATAACAGTACATTGTACTAAGCAATTGTTGGCTCATTAGTTTGTGATTCACATGCACTAAAATTCACCAGAATGCAGAAAATTAAGTCTTTGTAACTAAGATTTTCCTGGTGGGGGACCCCCAGACCCCCCGCTTAAAAAGTGGCCTGATTGGGGCTATATTTCGCGCTATATCTCCCGGTATGAATTATTTCCCCAGTCCGGCCCTGCCTCAGAGACAGGGTTATCCTCAGAGACAGGGTTGTCCTCAGACAGGGTTGTCCTCAGAGACAGGGTTGACCACAGAGACAGGGTTGACCTCAGACAGGGTTGTCCTCAGAGACAGGGTTGTCCTCAGACAGGGTTGTCCTCAGACAGAGTTGACCTCAGACAGGGTTGACCTCAGACAGGGTTGACCTCAGAGACAGGGTTGTCCTCAGACAGGGTTGACCTCACAGACAGGATGAAGTGGCAGCCCGTGCTCGAGGTCCAGGTTCCTCCCCAGCTGTTATCGGACTAATACTGAGCAGATGTCTGGAGGCTGAAGCACTAAGTCTCCACACATGGAGGAGTGGAGGAATCAAAGCTGCTGCACACACACACACACACACACACACACACACGCACGCACGCACGCACGCACGCACGCACGCACGCACACACACACACACATGCACAGACATATGGATACACGCACACACACACACATGCACATGCATATGGATACACACATGCATGTACACACACACATGCACAGACATATGGATACACACATGCATGCACACACACACACACACACACACACACACACACACACACACACACACATGCACACACACACACACACACACACACACATAATACACACATATAATACACATGCAAATGCACAAAAACGCATGAATAAGCACTCACACACACACACACACACACACACACACACACACACACACACACACACACACACACACACACACACACACACACACACACACACACACACACACACACACACACACACACACACACACACACACACACACACACACACACACATAGCACTGTGTTGATGAAATCACTGTGTTCAGTGAAATGATGGAAGCCGTTACTTTCTAAATGGAGTTATGAATCATACCGTGGCTTTCAACAAAGACGTCTTACTTACTTGATGAGATCTAGTTCAGCCTCTTGATGATTTATGTTGAAAGTGATGGATAATAATCGGCCCCACGCATCTGTAAACAGAGGGAATTATCTTTTGTTATTATCTGTGGTACAGTCTGTAGGCAGACCATAATATCTAATATCTTGCCTATGAGTTATCATTGAGCAGCTTACAAGAGCAGCTTGTGTTAGACTAAAGACTCCCAAGATGCAACTCTGAACGGCACAGGAAGTCCTTCATTCCAACAGCCACCAGGCTTTATAATGCATCACTGTGCCTCACTGCATCACTGAGCACATGGTGACAGTACTGTACAGTCTGGCAAAATCTTCCCGGAACTTTACTTTCAAATCCACATTTAAAATGTTTACAAAATGTACTGTACATTTTATGTATATACATATCAGAATGTATATCCCGAACCGTATTTAATTTTTATTCTTATTGTTTTGACTACCTAAATGTTTACTGTTTACTGTTTACTGGGAGAGATCTGTAGTGCTGACTTTCCCTCGGGATAAATAAAGGATTTCTATTCTGTTCTATTCTATTGATTTCTGACATTATGTGACTATCAAAATTGGTCGGATTGCCACAATGACGCATTTCTAGATAAATGTGGATTCATGTCAACATATTGATATTGTCATTTTGGGGTTTTGTTCGATTTTAAATAAACAAAGGCTTGGCTTTCAGAATATCAAACTCTTTTCGCCAGATTGAGATGATTAATAATGTCTGATCTGTGTGTACTGTAATACTGCAATGGTGTGTAATACTGTGTAATGTATAATAGTGGTGGTAGTGTAATAGTGAAATTCTGTGTCATTCAAGATTCAAGATTCAAGAGGTTTATTTGTCACATACAGACTGTGGTGGCCCTGCCCGCATTGATACTATAATGCAATACTAAATAATAAAATAGACATAATAAACAGGTAACAAAATGGACATAAAATAGGCATGATAAAATAGACATGCTAAAGTCCTTAGATAGTGCAATACAATGTTAGCTACGGATTTAAGGCACTAGTGTAATACTGTGTAATAGCGTGTAATAGCGTGTAATATTACGTACTAGTGCAATAGTGTGTAATATTATGTACTAGTGTAATACTGTGTTATTGTGTTGCAGTGTGTAATAGTGCAATAGCGTATTAGTATGTAATAGTGTGTATTAGTGTAATAGTGTGTAATAATAATGTCATAGTGTGTAATACTGTAGATCTGCTTTCATTGGTCTATGTTTGCCCCGCTCCCTACACTTAAGCTGTCCTTATAGGCTAGTGACACAGTGGCCTTCTCCCACAGACAGTGGATGATCTCTGTGTACAGTATGTTGTGTGAGTTTGGATACCGGCCGCTAATTATTATTTATGGTAATAGATGATGTGTTCAATTGTTAAATAATGTAGTTTTGTTTGCTCTGTGAGAGAGAGAGAGAAGAAATGTGTGTCTGCTGCCTGGTGGAGATTTGAGCTCTACTGAGCACACCTTTTTAGTCCACTAAATAAGTACTTATTATGTCACAATATCAACGATTTACAACTGAACAGAATTCGAAAGAAAAAAATCAGCACATTCATTAGTATTTACATTTTGAATAATAACCCCCCCCCCCCCTCCTCCTCCTCGCCCCTGATAAATGATGGATAATATTTTCACTCACTGGATTCGCTTTGTCCACTTTTTCGGAGTTGAAAAACGGACCTTTTTTTCAGCATCGTTATGGAGTCCCATTTTTATGAGTGTGTAATTAGTGTTTTTATGGTGGCGGGTGGGTGGGGGGGGGGGACTGCAGATGGTCTATGTAAACTTGTCACACTGAGGGGCTCTTGTGGGTGGCTGGCGGAGAGAAGGGACCCTCTGTGAGGAAACGCTGCAGGGAACAGAAACAGAGGCAGAGTGCCCCCTTCTGGACACACGGCACAATGACACGTGAGAAGTGGTGCGATAATGATCCAAGTTTCAAGTTTGTTTATTAATTATCACAATAAAATACACGTACTTTACGGTGAAATGCTTGGTTCTGTATGAGAGCCCCTGAGAGTGTGCTTCATACAGTAAAAAAAAGTAAGTAAGAAAGTAAGTAAAAAGTAAGTAAAAATAAAAATTAAAGTGGAATATACAATATACATAATATACAGTACAATATACAATCCTTCACAGTAAAAGTAAAAAGAAAATGTAAACCCTCTTAGAATCTAATGTGTCCGTATGAATTCAAAATTCCTCTTTATGGATTTAATCCTCTTAATTGTAATTATGTTAATCCTGGTGTAAATCATACTAAATGTAGCTATACTGTAGTTAGTTTAGTTCATTTATTTCGCTCATAAACCTTTTATTTGTATTAATATTTTTTTTTACAAGCTATGTACATATAAACAATAATAAGTAATTTTTTCCACAAAGTATACCAAAATAGAAAGAAAACAATATTAAAATGAAAAAAAATGTGTATGAAGAAGCCATAATGCTTATATACCTACCCTTCTTACAATATCCTTAACCCTTAAGTGATTTAAAACATTATACCTACACTTATAACAATATATCCTTAACACTTTGGTGATTTAAAACATTATATACCTACCCTTCTTACAATAATATGATTAACCCTTTAGTGATTTAAAACATTATATACCTACCCTTCTTACAATATATCCTTAAACCTTTAGTGATTTAAAACATTATATACCTACCCTTCTATTAAATAATTAACCCTTTAGTGATTTAAAACATTATATACCTACCCTTCTTACAATATATCCGTAAACGTTTAGTGATTTAAAACATTATATACCTACCCTTCTATTATATCATTAACCCTTTAGTGATTTAAAACATTATATACCTACCCTTCTATTATATCATTAACCATTTAGTGATTTAAAACATTATATACCTACCCTTCTTATAATATATCATTAACCCTTTAGTGATTTAAAACATTATATACCTACCCTTCTATTATATCATTAACCCTTTAGTGATTTAAAACATTATATACCTACCCTTCTTATAATATATCATTAACCCTTTAGTAGTGATTTAAAACATGATATACCTACCCTTCTTATAATATATCATTAACCCTTTAGTGATTTAAAACATGATATACCTACCCTTCTAACAATATATCCATAACCATAAGTAATCCATAAGTAATTTATTCAGAAATATATTAAAAAGTTCCAAACACAATGCAATACCCTTACAGTTTATACCTGAGATTTGTATTTGTATTTACCACCATATCCTGTTTTATTTGCAACGTGTATTACACATTTTTAACGTGTTCCACAAGTTGATTGACTGATTGATTTTTACATTTGTCCTATCTCTAGTTTTTCTTTTAAACAGCTATACTGTTGCCAAATTCTCATTTGTCTATCAAGGTGCAGTGATGTGGAATGATATATAAAAAAATCTAACAGAAACATGTTCCACTTTAAATACATTTAAAAGCAAGCTTAAAAAATAACTACAGATCCTGTAGTCTTTAGTATCCTTGTGTATTTGTGAGTAGGCTATTTATTTTTTTTTTTCAACATTGTAATTGTTGTATAATGCTGTATTGTATGTATCTGTGTGTATGAGAGAGGGATATGTGCATGTGTGTTTGCACATAATGTGTGTGGGGGGAGGGGGGATTTTCTGTGTTATTCTATATAGGTTTAAGAGAGGGGGGGGGGGGTCGCTTATAAGCCCTTGGGCTTCATGACCTTTCCTGCACATTTTCTTCTTTTACTTCTTTATATTCCAGAAGAATGTATGTTTGTAAGTGCAAATAACAATAAATAAAAATACTGTATATGTTGAGATATGGTCTACACTACTGTATTCTGCTGTCCCTGTACACTGTATATGTGCTGCTGGTGTCCTTGTACCACGTTTGTACGTTGTACTCCAGTCTGTAGAAGACCATGAAACGCTGAAACCTCCTGCATAGTGTAGGTCTCAGTGTTTACTGCAGAGCCTGTGCAGACTGGAGCCCGGGCCCACTTTACTTTAGCTTCGTGGCTAACTAGCCGCAGCTGCAGACTGGAGCCTGGCCCCACTTGACTTTAGCTTGGTGGCTAACTAGCCGCAGCTGCAGGTCTCCAGTGGGGGCCTGTGCAGACTGGAGCCTGGCCCCACTTGACTTTAGCTTGGTGGCTAACTAGCCGCAGCTGCAGGTCTCCAGTGTGACGAACAGTGTGGATGGTGCTGGGGAAGGACTCTACCGATCCACAACATACATACTAGTATCCAGGGGGTGTAAAAAGTACCCAGAAATAATTTAAACTTAAGTGAAAGTATGGGTACCATCTCAAAATCGTACTCAAGTAAAAGTCAGAGTATCTGGCTAAAAACACACTTGAGTAAAAGTAAAAAAGTGTCTACTTTTAAATGTAGCCTAAGTACTAAAAAGTAAAAGTAAAAACTTTTTTTCTGACTGTCTATTCTTCTGATAGCAGGTGTTTAATCAAAGATCCCCGCTAGTCTTGCACAAGGACCAATCAGCATGGGTATGGGCGAGTTAATTTTCCATTGATGGGATTTTGTTGGCTGTTTTTAAATAAAGTGCGGCTGCATGATTAATAATGTTAATGTTAGTTCGGCCAGAGAAACAAATATACTAATTATATATATACTAATATACTATACTAAAGTATAGTACTATACTATACTAATATTAAAGGAGGTGGAGGTGGTGGAGTCATATAAGTTCCTTGGGGTACACCTGAACAATAAACTGGACTGGTCGGACAACACTGAGGCCCTCTACAGGAAGGGACAGAGCAGGCTGTTCTTCCTGAGGAGACTCAGGTCCTTCAATGTTTGCAATAGACTGCTGCAGTCATTCTACCAGTCTGTAGTGGCCAGCGTCTTCTTCTATGCTGTCGCATGCTGGGGGGGCTACATCAACTCGAGGGACACCAACAAACTGAACAAGCTGGTGAGGAAGGCTATAGCTCCATGGTGGGAGTCGAGCTGGTCAGACTAGAGGTGATGGCAGAGAGGGGGATGAGAAGGAAGCTGGCTGCTATACTGGAGAACTCCTCCCACCTCCTCTACGACGAGCTAGTCAAGATGAGAAGCACGTTCAGTCACAGACTCATACCCCCCCGACACTCAACTAACCGCCTCGGCCAGTCCTTCATACCAGCGTCCATCAGGCTCCACAACAGTGGGCAGGGACTGCTGCCAGACATCCAACTACTACTACTAGGAACCTAAAAAGGACAATAACACTACCTTATGCATACTGTACCATATGTGAATACTGTATATTTCAGTTAGTTAGTTAGTTAGTTAGTTAGTTAGTTAGTTAGTTAGTTAGTTAGTTAGTTAGTTAGTTAGTTAGTTAGTTAGTTAGTTAGTTAGTTAATTATATTGACTTGTTATATTGTTTACACTGCTTGTTTTTACTACCTGTACCTCCCCTCCCCCTCCCCCATGCTGCTATGATGCCTGCATTTCCCCAAGGGGATCAATAAAGGAATATCTTATCTTAATTAAAATTGTTGGACCTGCAAGATTTGTACTTTGTAGGTCTGCATTTTAAATGTAAGAAGTAAAAAGTATGTTTTTTTTCTCTGAAATGTAATTGAAGTATACAAACCTAATAATACTTGAGTAAAGTACAAATCCCCAAAATCAGTATTTAAGTCTTGTAACAAAGTACAATTACTCAAGTACTTTACACCCCTGCATACTAATATGAAATACGGCCACAGGGTCCAAACTTCTTAACATTTAACATTTAGACTCAACTCATCCCTCAAGGAAATCAAGAACCGTGGGCCCCACTAATCAGGAAAGGGAAATGGGTGAATAAATACAATTATTATGTGTGTACTTTGTCGATACAGTGTTACAATATGAAGACTGGATTAGAACCCATGGGCTGGTAAGGATAAGGAGAGAATGTGAGGACGAGCCCCCGATTCAAAATTTCCCTAGGGCCTCCAGAACGCTAGGACCGCCTATGTTTACATTACATTTTGTGATAAAACTGATTCTGAAATGTGAAAAATAAGTACTTGTTATATCATGTGTTGAATATGAGAGCGTTAACGCTTGGGGAGACACTAAAGAGGTCATAATCTGGTCCTTTGATAGTGTTAAAGGGGAACTTCACCAAAACAATAACACTTATTTTGCACATAATCTCACACACATACCAAAACCCTAAACCGTTTTGCACACATTCAGTTATTGAGAGTAAATTAGTTTGAATATGGCGACCAGTGATGTCATCTGGGACATTGAATCCTTGTGTTGAGTTAATTACAGCTCAATGAAAAGAGAAGGTAGCAGTCCCTATAAGACAAGGAGATTTTTCATCATTAAATGATGTGTGATATGTGTGAAATAAATCAGCATTGTTTTTTGGTAAAGTGCCCCTTTAATAAGTAGCAGAAGCACAGATACGTGTTGAATATAATAACTTTGTATTAACGTCTAGGCACGGTAATCTGTTCATGCTCCTTCTGACAGCTTCCTAGCCTTTCTGCCTCAAGGTTCACATCATTTAAAAAAAACTTTAATAATCCCATCCCAGCTGGTCTGTCATTATCCTCTCCTCTCCTCAGTTTAATGACCTACGGTCAGGGTTGTAGTACTCGAGTCAGAGTCCCGGACTGATTTTCAGGACTCGTGACTCGACTTGGACTTGAGCACTGTTGACTCGGACATGGACTTGGACTCAACCTGGATGACTTGGACTCGGACTCGGGCTCTTCTTTGGTGACTTGGACTTGAACACTGGGGACTCGAGACTGGACTCGGACTTGAGATTTAGTGACTCGACTACAACACTCTGGTACACTGGCCTACTGCACCACCAGACTCCCCCTGCACTCCTACACGCCACTGAAGAGTACATCAGTACCGCTCGCAGGTGGACTCTTTCGTAGACGGGACAGAGATGGCCACGTATTTCAAATTACGTGTTCAATTACTTGATATTGATGTATTTAGCATTTTGGATTTTGCATCGTCAAGTTTCAAGTTCAAGTTTCAAGTTTATTTGTCACATACATTAAAAGTACAGTGTACTTGGGCGCTCCAGTAGCACACCACATAGCGCGCTGAGTCGCGAAGCGGTCGTCCCGGGTTCGTTTCCCAGTCCCGGCGACCATTTGCCGCATGTCTTCCCTACCTCTCCTCCCGTTCTCCCTCTCTCCCTCTATCGGTCCTGCGTGGCCAGAAAAAGCTGAAAAAGCTATAAATAAAAGTAAAACATTTAAATAAAAGGTACAGTTTACAGTCATTATGCAATGAGATGCCCTTCGCCCTGGCACTCTCTCAGCCCTTAAAAAAAACCTATAAATAATAACATAAGCTGACCTGAGAATAACAACATATACAACACAATAAAACCAATAGCAACATCTAATCAAGTAATACGACATGTAAAAACAATTAAAAGAACAATAAGAACATATAAAAGCACAGATGAATAATAAATAAAAAATCCACAGCTTCTACAATCCTGCAGTATTCTGACCGCCTGGGGGTAAACACTCTGAGGCGGGAGGTCCGAGCTCTGATATTTTGCATCATCATCATCATGTAATTTCTAACAATGTACTGCACTGCACTGCTGTACAATTACAATACATTTGAATCGAATCGAATCTACTTCTTCGTATTTTACGAAGCAAAATACTACACCTCTGAGAGATATTGGCAAGAAAAATAGCCATTGAGACAGATGGATGATATTGTATTATAACTTTATAATAACTATTGTATAAAATATACAATTTAGAAAACAAGCTTCTGGTCACTTTGGTAGCAGTATCTATAAGACCAGTGGAATATGTTATTCATTGGTCAGACTGGAATTTTTTTTTAATTATATTGGTGTTCAAAGACAGAGCTACTCTATTACCTCACCCTGTCCTCTCCTGTTCTGTCCTGTCCTGTCTTGTCCTGTCTTGTCTTGTCTTGTCTTGTCTTGTCCTGTCTGTCCTCTCCTGTTCTGTCCTGTCTTGTCTTGTCTTGTCTTGTCCTGTCTGTCCTCTCCTGTCCTGTCCTGTCTTGTCTTGTCTTGTCTTGTCTTGTCTTGTCCTCTCCTCTCCTCTCCTCTCCTGTTCTGTCCTGTCCTCTCCTCTCCTCTCCTGTCCTGTCCTCTCCTCTCCTGTCCTGTCCTGTCATCTCCTGTCCTGTCCTGTCCTCTCCTGTCCTGTCCTGCTGTCCTGTCCTGCCCTGTCCTCTCCTGTCCTCTCCTGTCCTGTCCTCTCCTCTCCTCTCCTCTCCTCTCCTCTCCTCTCCTCTCCTATCCTCTCCTCTCCTCTCCTCTCCTCTCCTCTCCTCTCCTCTCCTCTCCTCTCCTCTCCTCTCCTCTCCTGTCCTCTCCTCTCCTCTCCTCTCCTCTCCTCTCCTCTCCTGTCCTGTCCTGTCCTCTCCTGTCCTCTCCTGTCCTCTCCTGTCCTGTCCTCTCCTCTCCTCTCCTCTCCTGTCCTCTCCTCTCCTCTCCTCTCCTCTCCTCTCCTCTCCTCTCCTCTCCTCTCCTCTCCTCTCCTCTCCTCTCCTGTCCTCTCCTGTCCTCTCCTCTCCTCTCCTGTCCTCTCCTCTCCTCTCCTTTCCTCTCCTCTCCTCTCCTCTCCTCTCCTCTCCTCTCCTCTCCTCTCCTCTCCTCTCCTCTCCTCTCCTCTCCTCTCCTCTCCTGTCCTCTCCTCTCCTCTCCTCTCCTGTCCTCTCCTCTCCTCTCCTTTCCTCTCCTCTCCTGTCCTGTCCTGTCCTGTCCTGTCCTGTCCTGTCCTGTCCTGTCCTGTCCTGTCCTCTCCTCTCCTCTCCTCTCCTCTCCTCTCCTCTCCTCTCCTCTCCTCTCCTCTCCTCTCCTCTCCTGTCCTGTCCTCTCCTCTCCTCTCCTCTCCTCTCCTCTCCTCTCCTCTCCTGTCCTCTCCTCTCCTCTCCTCTCCTGTCCTGATGAAGCCTGTTTCCTGGACGCTGCTGTTGACCCTTGCATCCTGCGCAGCAAGCTGGCCTTAACTGGCCATGTGTTTGAGCCTTTTACACATTCTTCAACATCCGGGATCCAGTTACACCTCATCTGCCCCTGTCTGCCATCTGTATTCTTCACGGTACTCCATCGCGGACATCTTGGTCGTAAAGGCGACAGACGATTGTGATCAAACGGCAGGTGATTGATGGCGACCGTGGCCTGGTGAGCTGTGGCGTTGTGCCATACTGTGTGGCAAGAGGAGGGCCATGCCCCCTGTGCCCCTGACTGAAGCTAACGGTAGGGTTATATTAAAGCACAGGCAAAGAGTAGGATACTGCAACACCTAACATTAGCTGTAGTCAGGGGCAGGGAGGCCCTTAGGGCATGGATATACTGCCCGTAAATGACATTAATGATGAATACATGTATTTATACAAATATTACACGGCACATTCTAAGAGGGCACTTTGTGTGCAAAAGAGCAGGGGACAAGAGCCACAGATATGCATATTGGTGGTATCATACAGATTATCATCTACCTCCCTCACTTCCTCCTCTCCTCTTCCAACCTCCCTCTCTGTCCCTCCTGCCCTCCCTCCCTCCATCCCTCTCTCCCTCCTTCACTTCCTCCTCTCCTCTCCCTCCCTCTCCTCTCCCTCCCTCTCCCCTCTCTCCCTCCCTCCTCCCTCTCTCCCTCCCTCCTCTCTCCCTCCATCCTCTCTCTCTCTCCCTCCCTCCTCTCCCACCCCCTCCCTCCCTCCTCCCTCCCTCCCTCCCTCCCTCCCTCCCTCCCTCCCTCCCTCCCTCCCTCCCTCCCTCTCCTCTCCTCTTCTCTCCCTCCCTCCCTCCCTCTCCTCTCCCTCCCTCCCTCCCTCCCTCCCTCCCTCCCTCCCTCCCTCCCTCCCTCCCTCCCTCCCTCCCTCCCTCCCTCCATCCCTCCCTCTCTCCCCCCTCCCTCCCTCCCTCCCTCCCTCCCTCCCTCCCTCCCTCCCTCCCTCCCTCCCTCCCTCCCTCCCTCCCTCCCTCCCTCCCTCCCTCTCCTCTCGCTCCCGTTTCCCTCCCTCTCCTCTCCCTCCTCTCTCCTCTCACTCCCTCCCTCCCTCTCCCTCCATCTCCCCTCTCCCTCCATCCCTCCTCTCTCCCTCCCTCCCTCCCCTCTCTCTCTCTAACATTCGCACATTCTAGAGGGCACTTTGTGTGCAAAAGAGCAGGGCACAAGAGCCATAGATATGCATATTGGGGTATATACAGATTATCATCTACCTCCCTCACTTCCTCCTCTCCTCTTCCACCCTCCCTCTCTGTCCATCCTTCCCCCCTCTCTCCCTCATTCACTTCCTCCTCTCCTCTCCCCCTCCCTCCCTCCCTCCCTCCCTCCCTCCCTCCCTCCCTCCCTCCCTCCCTCCTCTCTCCCTCCCTCCCTCCTCTCTCTCTCTCCCTCCCTTACAGGAAAGAGCAGGGCCACAGATATGCATACTGGTACATTAGTAAATAAGACCAGGAGCATTTTTTTCCGAGATATAATATTACATAACATTATCTGGTATTTACTGACTGATATTAGAGCCCTTTGAAGAACATGTAGCTAATGATCCACCAGCTCCTATTCATTACACCTCCGATATTACAATATCCAGGTGTTTCTGGCCAACGACGAGCTTCCATAACTGCCCAGAGATAGTCATGTTGCGTTTCACGCCAGTCGCTGTTCGTTTCAACGTGAGATAGGCAGTACAAATCTGTCAACGCCAATGTTGGCTTCAATGTTGGCTTCAATGTTGACTTCGATGGCAAAAGGAACTGAGGGAGAATGTCGAAACATTTTTAAACTTTCTGTCATCCTGTTCCACCGATTTTATATACTTGTAACAGTCCCAGACAAGACAATGTGAACAGTGGTCTCCTACCTCCCTCTAGTGGTCACCATCAGATAGTACAGGCCATCATAGAACTGTGGTTAGGGATAATTAATATTTTGTCCTTGTTCATATTGTCATGGGCCATCCCATCTTGATGTCATCCCCCTGTCTGGTTATTGTGTGTCTTATTGCCTTTTGTGTCCAGGTTTGATTATTCCTTGTGTGGTCTGATTTTGTATTCTTTGTTTTTGCCTGGCTGTGCCAGGTGTGGCTCATCATCGTTAGTCTGTGTATATTAGTGTGTTCTGTCCTCACTTCCTTTGTGGCGTCATACCTCCTTGTTCCTGTACCTGTTGTGTCACTGCTGTCATCTTCCTTGCCCTGCTGTTTGTATTGAGTCTCAGTAAGTTATATTAGTATTCCGTTTTTTGTGCATCTTCGTGTAACAGTTCGTGTTTTTTCTCTAGCTCCAGCTCGGCTGTGCCTTTTGCTTTTGTTTTGTTCTTGAAATATACTCTTGCATTGCTCCTGTGATCTTTTATTAAAAGACACACTACGTTTGAGAAGAGCAACCACCGTCTCCGTTCCTCCTGTTATTCCGCAGTTTGGGTTCTCATTTGTCAGTCCGCATATTGGGTTATTTTCTCCCCCTAACCCTAACAGAATGACGCCACCATTACAGAACCCAGCGGACAGATTAAATGGGACAATGAGTATTATACTTAGTTTAATAGATGGGGATATGGCTACCTACACCCCAGCTAAATGGGTTTTCTTGCTGCAGATGATCCAGTCCGTCATGGATCAGAGTCCGGACCAGGAGGCAGAGATGAGGGTGGTGGCAGACCAGGTCGGAGTCCTCATGGGGAGGTATTGTTGCTTTCCACCCTCTGACCTGCCTCTTTATCGTGGCCCTGCAGCTAACCAGGTCTCCACAGCGGGTGTAGCTCCTGTAGCTAGCGTAGCTAGTAGGGCCCCAATGGTCAACCCAGCCTCCACTACCAAACAGGCCCCTACAGCTAGTCCAGCCCTGTCTGCTAGCACAGTCCCTGTAGCTAACCAGATCTCCACTGTTAGCCTAGCCGCTGCAGCTTGCAGACCTCCGAGCGCTAGCAAGGCTCGGAGGACTAGCGTGGCTATTTCATTTCATTTCAAACCTTTATTTATACTCGTGAAAGCACTGAGGTTTCCCTCATTTACAGTGATGACGAGTTAACGAGGCTATGGTAGCTAGCCAGGCCTCCACATCTAGTCCTGCCCTGTCTGCTAGCGCAGTCCCCACAGCTAACCAGGCCTCCCCAGCTATGTAGCATAGTCCCTGCTGCCAAACAGGCCTCAACAGCTAGTCCAGCCCCGTCTGCTAGCACAGTCCCTGCAGCTAACCAGGCCTCCCCAGCTAGCCTAGTCCCTGCTGCCAAACAGGCCCCTATAGCTAGTCTAGCCCCATCTGCTAGCACAGTCCTTGCAGCTAACCAGGCCTCCCCAGCTAGCATAGTCCCTGCTGCCAAACAGGCCTCAACAGCTAGTCCAGCCCCATCTGTTAGCACAGTCCCTGCAGCTAACCAGGTCTCCACTGTTAGCCTAGCCCCTGCAGCTTACAGATCACAGAGAGCTAGCAAGGCTCAGAGGACTAGCGTGGCTATTGTAGCTAACCAGGCCTCCACAGCTGGCCTGGCCTTCGCTGCCAGCCTGGTTCCAGTCGGTGTAGCCCTGGCTGTCACCGCTCCCCCTCCGGCCCCCACACCACACCTCGTCGCCGGAACCGGCCCGGTCTCCACGCCCAGCCCAGCCTCTACGCCTGGTCCGGCTGCAACGCCGGGTCCCGGCTCTTCATCGACTGATCCTGGCTCTTCAACTGGTCCTGGCACCCCGTCTGGTCCTGGCTCCTCGACTGGTCCTGGCTTCCCGTCTGGCCCAGCCCTACGCCGTGACCAGCGCCCTGGTCCTCGCCGTGGTCTTCGCTGTGGTCTTCGCCGTGGTCTTCGCCGTGGTCTACGCTGGGTCCTACTCCGGGGGTTGTCGCCGTCGCACCTCCGTTCCGGCTCCCCTGGTCCGGTCCCTCGTCCGGGATCCGGCTCCGGGTTCCTTACCCTCTCCCCTTGGCTCCAGGTCCCCTGACCGGCCCTCTGTTTCCCTCCCCGCCCCCCCTCTCCGGGCCTCTGTCCCCATCCCCACCCCCCCTCGTCGGGCCTCTGTCCCCGGGTCCAGCCCCCCTCTCCGGGCCTCTGTCCCCGTCCCTACCCCCCCTCGTCGGGCCTCTGTTCCCAAGTCCAGCCCCCCTCTCCGGGCCTCTGCACCTGTCCCCAACCCCCCTCGTCGGGCCTTTGTTCCCGGGTCCAGCCCCCCTCTCAGGGCCTCTGACCCGTTTTTGGCCCCCCTAGCTGCTATGACCCTCCTGGGTTATTTTCTCTGGCTCCCGGCCCCAGTTCTCCGGGTCCTCGCCCTCAGTTTTTTCCGGGGTCTCGGCCTCCTGCTTCGCCCGTGTCCGGACGGTATTGTTGGGGGGGGGGGGGGGGGGGGTACTGTAACGGTCCCAGACAAGACAATGTGAACAGTGGTCTCCTACCTCCCTCTAGTGGTCACCGTCAGATGGTATAGGCCATCATAGAACTGTGGTTAGGGATAATTAATATTTTGTCCTCGTTCATATTGTCATGGGCCATCCCTGCCTTTGTTTGATGTCGTCCCCCTGTCTGGTTGTTCTGTGTCTTATTGCCTTTTGTGTCCAGGTTTGATTATTCCTTGTGTGGTCTGATTTTGTATTCTTTGTTTTTGCCTGGCTGTGCCAGGTGTGGCTCATCATCATTAGTCTGTATAGTGTATTAGTGTGTTCTGTCCTCACTTCCTTTGTGACGTCATACCTCCTTGTTCCCGTACCTGTTGTGTCACTGCTGTCATCTTCCTTGCCCTGCTGTTTGTATTGAGTCTCAGTAAGTTATATTAGTATTCTGTTTTTTGTGCATCTTTGCTTTTCGTGTAACAGTTCATGTTTTTTCTCTAGCGCCAGCTCGGCGGTGCCTTTTGCTTTTGTTTTGTTCTTGTAATATACTCTTGCATTGCTCCTGTGATCTTCTATTAAAAGACACACTACGTTTGAGAAGAGCAACCGTCTCCGTTCCTCCTGTTATTCCGCAGTTTGGGTTCTCATCTGTCAGTCCGCATATTAGGTTATTTCTTCCCCCTAATCCTAACAATACTACTGTATGTTGAGCCAAAACTCAGCTCTTCTTTTGACTGGGGAAAAACACATAGAAACACCTTATTTGCCAAGTAGCCTATAAGTAATGTCTCCAAATTAGATTTACAGACGAAATAAATAAATAAATCAATATAAGGTTTTACAGCACTGACACACAAGCAGTGGCGGCTCGTCGACCCACCTGTTAAATGAGAGAAGAAGAAAAAAAAACGTTTTTGTTTTTTGTTTTATAGCCCTATAAATAATATAAACATGTTTAAAATGAATAATATTTACTCATTTTAAGTATGTTTGTATTTCCAATGCACAATATAACGTTATTATCTAAATTAAAAAAACAGCGTTTTCCAGAGCAGGAAGTGACATCACGTTTTTTTTTTTTTTTTCTTTTTTGTATTTCTCGCCCGGGCAAGAAGCGATAGCGCTCTGACTGCGCGTCACAGTTTGATCGCTGTCTCCGTCACAGCCAATCAGTGCATACAGCGTTGTGCGTTGAAATATGACTATTATGTTGGAATCCGAGCGCGATTTGAAGCGGTCTAGAAAGCAGCGTGAACTTCCGTGAGAATTTCCATAGCCGCATTTCACGGAGACGCTCTCTGATTGGCCGACGCCAGTATTTTTTTCCATGGCAGAATTTCACAGAGACGATCTCTGATTGGCCGAATCCAATTTCTAATGTTCCAATTCTAGCTTCTAGCTGTTGTTTGTCTTAGAGCGTGCCGTGCCGTGACTGCAAGTTCTTTCTTTAGACTGTTAAGCTTAGGCACTCTTTCAAAGTTGGTTAAGGTTAGAGTTTGTCTTAGAGCATGGCGATAGAACGCCAGGTAGTTTGCAGTCTGTTCGAGCGGAAATGGACAAAGGAATGTACTTGTTGAGTGTTGTGCTAACGTCGACGAGCTCAGCTGAGCTAACACTTGGCTAACAAGCTATATGGCGGATATCAAGCTCTCCTGCCCTGGACGTTTCAACTAAACAGTGAGTCTCTCTCTCTCTCTCTCTCTAACGTTAGTACTAGTACTAGGCTGGTGCGGGCTAACTGGCTATCGTTCTGGGAGCTAACGTTAGTACTAGTACTAGGCTGGTGCGGGCTAACTGGCTATCGTTCTGGCAGCTAACGTTAGTACTAGTACTAGGCTGGTGCGGGCTAACTGGCTATCGTTCTGGGAGCTAACGTTAGTACTAGTACTAGGCTGGTGCGGGCTAACTGGCTATCGTTCTGGCAGCTAACGTTAGTACTAGTACTAGGCTGGTGCGGGCTAACTGGCTATCGTTCTGGGAGCTAACGTTAGTAGTACTACTAGGCTGGTGCGGGCTAACTGGCTATCGTTCTGTGATTTGTTTACTTGGTAACACGGGTTGCTAAGGAATTTAGGTTCGAGGTTGAAGAAATCTCTCTCTCTCTCTCTCTCTCTCTCTCTCTCTCTTCTTAACGTTAACGGTTGTAAATAGTTTTTTTAGGAGCAGTACTACTGCTGGCCATTCATGAAGCGAGACATTGCTGATTGTTTATTTATCGATGGCTCATTGATTTAACTACTGCAGCTCTCTCGGATTGAAAATACGTGGATTATGGCTTGTTCAATATCGTCTATGTTTGAATGAATGAATGAATGAGAACTTTATTAACAGATTGCAGAATGGGTACAATACAGTACGGCTCAATACACACAATTGTTAAGGGGATGCAGACCAGAGAAAGACGTTTGTCTTGTTTACATCAGGGTCCCAGATTTTCGATTCATATCGATAGTTTAATAGCTAGCCTTGGCTCGTTTAACAATATGCAAAATATGTGTACAGCCCTGTACTCATACTGAAGTTATTCTTGGTATATAATAGGTCTGATTGTGTAACGAATCGATTCCACGTCGCGCTGTGTGTGAGAGAGAGAAGGAGAGAGGGAGAGATCTGCCTGTGTTTGGAGACGGGCGAGTTTTGTTTCTAACTTTTCTATTTATATTGTGTTTCAAGTTGTGAATTAGAGTCTAGACTATACTTTATTTGACTGGTTGTGTGTTGTTGTAGTAACAGCTGAGCGACTCGTTCATAAGAGCCGATTCATTGCCGTGAGCGTGAGTCGAATCGCTCACGTCTTGCCATGAGTCTTGCGTGGTACAGTACTGTACTGTACATGTTCGCAAAATATTTGGTATAGCGCCCCTAGTGGCGAAGTACCCAGCGGCCGCCACTGCACACAAGGTAGGACAGTAAGACCTACAAGGATTATTTAGGATGTAACATTATTATTATACATCGCTTGAGGCCAGATAGCTTTCCTCTCAATGCTCATGGAGGACATTGGTATCTATCTTCACACCAGACTCTTGGCAGGTCTGTAAGCACATTCTCCATAATGTTGTTGTGTATACTTTAGGGCTGTCCCCGACTAAGGATTTGGATAGTCGACTTTGATTGGCCGAAATTTGCCAATAGTCGACTATTAGTCGAGTATATAAAAAAATAAATATTGAAAAAAATAAATAAGTATAATTTCTTTTATTTATTATTATTATTTTGATCATTCCATTTGGGCTGTGGGGGTGCTTAATGTCTTAAGGAGTCGACGGAAGGCTTATTGGTCCACTGATGGATACATCTTGATATTTGTCTAGTAGTCTATGTTCATTAGATGGGTGAAATCCTCTTTCAGTGCCTCTGTGCCTGTTTTCGTAGGCAGTTAGCCTCTGGTATGCGTGCCATTAGTGTTAGCCACGCTTCTAGGCCTCTTTTCTTTTGGAAAGAATGATAAAAAATATATATATATATAGCCTATATATTACAATACATTTTAAATTTTTATTCTTTTTAATAATAGGTTGGCAGTCGACTACGGCTCCTTTCGATCGATTAGTAGACTATTCGACTAATAGGGGTCAGCCCTAGTATACTTACTTACTCATAGTATTTAGATTATAGTGTCTATTGTAACTATATTTATTGTAATGCAAATATAACAGAGGGCACACAGACCCTCATCTGCACCTTGATTTATTTACACCGCCTACTCGCTCATATGTGCATACTCAGAGCTAATTATATTGTGATATTGTTTACACTGCCTATTTTTCTTTTCTACTGTACTATAATTGTATGACCTGTATCTTGTCTTCTATTATTACCATGTACCTGTACCCCGCCCCCCCCCCCCCCATGCTGCTATGATGCCTGAACTTCCCCAAAGGGATCATTAACGGATTATCTTATTTTATCTTAAGCAGTGGATACAGAGAGCTAAGCTGCTAGCATACGGCCATTGTTTTGAAGAAGGAATGAACAGGTAGTAATAAAAGATAAAATACAGTTGCTATCATTTCCTCTGTAACTCTCACTACCAGGTTCCCTGTACTGACACAGCATCTGCATGTCCTTTACTTGTATATTACTTGTGTATGATTGCTTTTTGATTTTATTAAGTTCTAAAGCAATTCCGCAGCGACCAAACATTCCTATTTTTATGAGTCCTATGCTGTTTCATTTTAAAGAGCACAGCGGTTACTATGAGTTCATAAAACTCTTAAAGCACTGATGTGGCGAATCCGATTTAATTTCACAAATCATTACTTTCTGCTTCCCGCGGTTTTAATTTGCCGTCCCAGTAGCAAAAGACACTGCATACAAGTTATAATGAAGTTTGTGAAACGAGAAAATAAGTAAAACGGAAAGTATGTAATGAGTGGCGTTTAAAACAAATTGCTCCATTGTGAGCTATATTGGGATTGAAATTCGCTCTTGGATGGGATCGCACTCGGTGACGCACTCGCTCACGTCAGGATTAATGGAACTTCAAAAGTGTTTTCCTTTGTGATGCATCATTATGAAGCCGTGAATCTGTCAGCGAGTGAATCCATGTGCTCTGGTCACCGAGCAGGCCCTGCAATTACAGCGCTTCCCACCGGCTCAGTGGAGGCCGAGTCGACGTGTGGAGACAACGAGAGTGTAGACACTGGGCCTCCAACCTAACAGTGTAGATTTAAACCGAACAGTGTAGATTTAAACCTAACAGTGTAGATTTAAACCTAACAGTGTAGAGACTCAAACCCAACAGTGTAGATTTAAACCTAACAGTGTAGATTTAAACCTAACAGTGTAGAGACCCAAACCTAACAGTGTAGATTTAAACCTAACAGTGTAGATTTAAACCTAACCTAACAGTGTAGATTTAAACCTAACATTGTAGATTTAAACCTAACAGTGTAGATTTAAATCTAACAGTGTAAAGACAAAAAAAAATGAACTTGGACAGTGCTGTGAGCATCAGTGATGTGAGCGTCAGTGCTGTGAGCGTCAGTGCTGTGAGTGTTAGTGATGTGAGCATCAGTGCTGTGAGCATCAGTGCTGTGAGCATCAGTGCTGTGAGCGTCAGTGCTGTGAGTGTTAGTGATGTGAGCATCAGTGATGTGAGCGTCAGTGCTGTGAGCGTCAGTGATGTGAGAGTCAGTGCTGTGAGCATCAGTGATGTGAGCGTCAGTGCTGTGAGCGTCAGTGATGTGAGAGTCAGTGCTGTGAGCATCAGTGCTGTGAGCATCAGTGCTGTGAGCATCAGTGCTGTGAGCATCAGTGATGTGAGCGTCAGTGCTGTGAGCATCAGTGATGTGAGCATCAGTGCTGTGAGCGTCAGTGCTGTGAGCGTCAGTGCTGTGAGCGTCAGTGCTGTGAGCGTCAGTGCTGTGAGCGTCAGTGATGTGAGCATCAGTGCTGTGAGCGTCAGTGATGTGAGCATCAGTGCTGTGAGCGTCAGTGCTGTGAGCGTCAGTGCTGTGAGCGCGTCAGTGATGTGAGCGTCAGTGATGTGAGCATCAGTGCTGTGAGCATCAGTGCTGTGGACGTCAGTGATGTGAGTGTTAGTGATGTGAGCATCAGTGCTGTGAGCGTCAGTGCTGTGAGCGTCAGTGATGTGAGCGTCAGTGCTGTGAGCGTCAGTGATGTGGACGTCATTGATGTGGACGTCAGTGCTGTGGACGTCAGTGATGTGGACGTCAGTGATGTGAGCATCAGTGCTGTGAGCGTCAGTGCTGTGAGCATCAGTGCTGTGAGTGTCAGTGCTGTAAGCGTCAGTGATGGGAGCGTCAGTGCTGTGAGCGTCAGTGATGTGAGTGTTAGTGATGTGAGCGTCAGTGATGTGAGTGTCAATGCTGTGAGCGTCAGTGCTGTAAGCGTCAGTGATGTGAGCGTCAGTGCTGTGAGCATCAGTGCTGTGAGCGTCAGTGATGTGAGTGTTAGTGATGTGAGCGTCAGTGATGTGAGTGTCAATGCTGTGAGCGTCAGTGATGTGAGTGTCAGTGATGTGGACGTCAGTGATGTGAGTGTCAGTGATGTGGACGTCAGTGATGTGAGTGTCAATGCTGTGAGCGTCAGTGCTGTGAGCGTCAGTATCAGTGATGTGAGCGTCAGTGCTGTGAGCGTCAGTGATGTGGACGTCATTGCTGTGAGCGTCAGTGATGTGGACGTCAGTGATGTGAGCGTCAGTGATGTGAGCGTCAGTGATGTGAGTCAGTGATGTGGACGTCATTGCTGTGAGCGTCAGTGATGTGGACGTCAGTGATGTGAGCGTCAGTGCTGTGAGCGTCAGTGCTGTGGACGTCAGTGCTGTGAGCGTCAGTGCTGTGAGCATCAGTGCTGTGAGCGTCAGTGATGTGGACGTCAGTGCTGTGAGCGTCAGTGCTGTGAGCATCAGTGCTGTGAGCGTCAGTGATGTGAGCGTCAGTGATGTGAGCGTCAGTGCTGTGAGAGTCAGTGCTGTGAGCGTCAGTGATGTGAGAGTCAGTGCTGTGAGCGTCAGTGATGTGAGAGTCAGTGCTGTGAGCGTCAGTGATGTGAGCGTCAGTGCTGTGAGCGTCAGTGCTGTGAGCATCAGTGCTGTGAGCGTCAGTGATGTGGACGTCAGTGATGTGGACGTCAGTGATGTGAGCGTCAGTGCTGTGGACGTCAGTGCTGTGGACGTCAGTGCTGTGAGCATCAGTGCTGTGAGCGTCAGTGATGTGAGCGTCAGTGCTGTGAGCGTCAGTGCTGTTAGCGTCAGTGATGTGAGAGTCAGTGATGTGAGCGTCAGTGATGTGAGAGTCAGTGATGTGGACGTCAGTGATGTGAGCGTCAGTGATGTGAGCGTCAGTGATGTGGACGTCAGTGCTGTGGACGTCAGTGCTGTGAGCGTCAGTGCTGTGGACGTGCTGCAAGCCACATGTGTGTTTGTCTTGGTTCACATGTCGAGCGCCTCGGCCTGCTTTGTTATGACATGTTTCAACATGTCTCCCCGCCTGACGGCGTAATATGGGCTCCGAGCGTACGGCAGGACTACAGAAGACAGAGGGCAGGGTCTGACAACAGGGTGGATGGAAAGAGAATGAGAGCAGAGCGGGAGAGAGGCGTTATTTCTAAACCTAGCCGCATTTCTCGGAGACGCTCTCTGATTGGCCGACGCCTGTTTCTACACTGGTTAAGCTTAGGCACTCTTTCGAAGTTTGTTAAGGTTAGAGTTTGTCTTAGAGCATGGCGATAGAACGCCAGGTAGTTTGCAGGCTGTTTGACGTGGAAATGGGCAAAGACACAGCTCGTCACGCGATTGGGCAAACGCGTCAGTGGCCAATCAGAGAGCGTCAGTCAGTGCCAATCAGAGAGCGTCTGCCAGAAATGCGGCTAGGTTTAGAAATAACGCGGGAGAGAGCGGTGGAAGGATGGAAGAGGGGAGAGTGAAAGGAGTGAGAGAGAAGAGGTAGAATTAGAAGCAAAGTATTGAATGGCTACGAGAGAGACAGTGCTAGGAAGAGAAGATGTAGTGGTGAAAAAAGGAGAGAAAGAGAGAGAGGGGAAAGAGAGGTAGAAAGAGAGGAGAGAGAAAGAGAAAGGTAGAAAAAGGGTAGAGAGGGGTAGAAAGATAAAGGAGAGAGGTAGAAAGAGAGGAAGAGAGAGGGTAGAGACGTAAAAAGAGGGTAGAGAGGTAGAAAGAGAGGAGAGAAAGAGGGGGTTGAAAGGTTGAGGGGAAGAAAGGTAGAAAGAGAGGAGAGAGAAAGAGAGAGGGTAGAGAGAGGTAGAAAGTGAGGAGAGAAAGAGAGTGAGGGGAGATAAAGAGAGAGGAAAAGAGAGAGG
>NC_140180.1:108659548-108661323 GCF_963971535.1 Notolepis coatsorum | reverse complement strand
CCTCCCTCCCTCCATCCTCTCTCCCTCCTTCACTTCCTCCTCTCCTCTCCCTCCCTCTCCCCTCTCTCCCTCCTCCTCCCTCTCCTCCCTCCTCTCTCCCTCCATCCTCTCTCTCTCTCCCTCCCTCCTCTCTCTCTTCCTCCCTCTCTCTCTCCCTCCCCTCCCTCCCTCCCTCCCTCCCTCCTCCTCTCTCCCTCCCTCCCTCCTCTCCTCCCTCTCTCTCCTCTCTTCTCTTCTCTTCTCTTCTCTTCTCTTCTCTTCTCTTTCTCTTCTCTTCTCTTCTCTTCTCTTCTCTTCTCTTCTCTTCTCTTCTTTCTCTTCTCTTCTCTTCTCTTCTCTTCTCTTCTCTCCCTCCCTCCCTCTCTTCCTCCCTCCCTCCCTCCCTCCTCCCTCCCTCCCCCTCCCTCCCTCCCTCCCTCCTCTCTCCCCCTTCTCCCTCCCTCCCTCCTCCCTCCCTCCCTCCTCCCTCCCTCCTCCCCTCCCTCCTCCCTCCCTCCCTCCCTCCTCCCCTCCCTCCCTCCCTCCCTCCTCCCTCCCTCCCTCCCTCTCCTCTCGCTCCCGTTTCCCTCCCTCTCCTCTCCCTCCTCTCTCCTCTCACTCCCTCCTCTCTCCTCTCACTCCCTCCCTCCCTCTCCCCTCTCCCTCCATCTCCCCTCTCCCTCCCTCCCTCTCTCCCTCCCTCCCTCCCTCCCCTCTCTCTAACATTCGCACATTCTAGAGGGCACTTTGTGTGCAAAAGTGCAGGGCACAAGAGCCATAGATATGCATATTGGTGGTATCATACAGATTATCATCTCCTCCTTCACTTCCTCCTCTCCTCTCCTCTCCTCTCCTCCCTCTCCTCTCCTCTCTCCTGTCCTGTCCTGTCCTGTCCTGTCCTCTCCTCTCCTCTCCTCCTCTCCTGTCCTCTCCTCTCTCTCCTCTCCTCTCCTCCTCTCCTCTCCTCTCCTCTCCTCTCCTGTCCTCTCCCTCTCCTCTCCTCTCCTCTCCTCTCCTCTCCTCTATTCTCCTCTCCTCTCCTGTCCTCTCCTCTCCTGTCCTCTCCCCCTCTCCTCTCCTCTCCTCTCCTCTCCTCTCCTCTCCTGTCCTCTCCTCTCCTCTCCTGTCCTCTCCTCTCCTCTCCTCTCCTCTCCTCTCCTCTCCTCTCCTCTCCTCTCCTCTCCTCTCCTGTCCTGTCCTGATGAAGCCTGTTTCCTGGACGCTGCTGTTGACCCTTGCATCCTGCGCAGCAAGCTGGCCTTAACTGGCCATGTGTTTGAGCCTTTTACACATTCTTCAACATCCGGATCCAGTTACACCCCGTCTGCCATCTGTATTCTTCACGGTACTCCATCGCGGACATCTTGGTCGTAAAGGCGACAGACGATTGTGATCAAACGGCAGGTGATTGATGTTGACCGTGGCCTGGTGAGCTGTGGAGTTGTGCCATACTGTGTGGCAAGAGGAGGGCCATGCCCCCTGTGCCCCTGACTGAAGCTAACGGTAGGGTTATATTAAAGCACAGGCAAAGACTAGGATACTGCAACACCTAACATTAGCTGTAGTCAGGGGCAGGGAGGCCCTTAGGTCATGGATATACTGCCCTTAAATTACATTAATGATGAATACATGTATTTATACAAATATTACACGGCACATTCTAAGAGGGCACTTTGTGTGCAAAAGAGCAGGGCACAAGAGCCACAGATATGCATATTGGTGGTATCATACAGATTATCATCTACCTCCCTCACTTCCTCCTCTCCTCTTCCAACCTCCCTCTCTGTCCCTCCTGC
>NC_140180.1:108649548-108657048 GCF_963971535.1 Notolepis coatsorum | reverse complement strand
GGCTGTGCCTTTTGCTTTTGTTTTGTTCTTGAAATATACTCTTGCATTGCTCCTGTGATCTTCTATTAAAAGACACACTACGTTTGAGAAGAGCAACCACCTGTTCCTCCTGTTATTCCGCAGTTTGGGTTCTCATTTGTCAGTCCGCATATTGGGTTATTTTCTCCCCCTAACCCTAACAGAATGACGCCACCATTACAGAACCCAGCGGACAGATTAAATGGGACAATGAGTATTATACTTAGTTTAATTGATGGGGATATGGCTACCTACACCCCAGCTAAATGGGTTTCTTGCTGCAGATGATCCAGTCCGTCATGGATCAGAGTCCGGACCAGGAGGCAGAGATGAGGGTGGTGGCAGACCAGGTCGGAGTCCTCATGGGGAGGTATTGTTGCTTTCCACCCTCTGACCTGCCTCTTTATCGTGGCCCTGCAGCTAACCAGGTCTCCACAGCGGGTGTAGCTCCTGTAGCTAGCGTAGCTAGTAGGGCCCCAATGGTCAACCCAGCCTCCACTACCAAACACTGTTAGCCTAGCCGCTGCAGCTTGCAGACCTCCGAGCGCTAGCAAGGCTCGGAGGACTAGCGTGGCTATTTCATTTCATTTCAAACCTTTATTTATACTCGTGAAAGCACTGAGGTTTCCCTCATTTACAGTGATGACGAGTTAACGAGGCTATGGTAGCTAGCCAGGCCTCCACAGCTAGTCCTGCCCTGTCTGCTAGCGCAGTCCCCACAGCTAACCAGGCCCTCCCCAGCTACAGTAGCATAGTCCCTGCTGCCAAACAGGCCCCAACAGCTAGTCCAGCCCCGTCTGCTAGCACAGTCCCTGCAGCTAACTAGGCCTCCCCAGCAAGCCTAGTCCCTGCTGCCAAACAGGCCCCTATAGCTAGTCTAGCCCCATCTGCTAGCACAGTCCTTGCAGCTAACCAGGCCTCCCCAGCTAGCATAGTCCCTGCTGCCAAACAGGCCTCAACAGCTAGTCCAGCCCCGTCTGTTAGCACAGTCCCTGCAGCTAACCAGGTCTCCACTGTTAGCCTAGCCCCTGCAGCTAACCAGGTCTCCACTGTTAGCCTAGCCCCTGCAGCTCACAGATCACCGAGAGCTAGCAAGGCTCAGAGGACTAGCGTGGCTATTGTAGCTAACCAGGACTAGCGTGGCTATTGTAGCTAACCTCCACAGCTGGCCCGGCCTTCGCTGCCAGCCTGGTTCCAGTCGGTGTAGCCCTGGCTGTCACCGCTCCCCCCTCCGGCCCCCCACACCACACCTCGTCGCCGGAACCGGCCCGGTCTCCACGCCCAGCCCAGCCTCTACACCTGGTCCGGCTGCAACGCCGGGTCCCGGCTCTTCATCGACTGATCCTGGCTCCTCAACTGGTCCTGGCGCCCCGTCTGGTCCTGGCTCCTCGACTGGTCCTGGCTTCCCGTCTGGCCCAGCCCTACGCCGTGACCGGCGCCCTGGTCCTCACCGTGGTCTTCGCTGTGGTCTTCGCCGTGGTCTTCGCCGTGGTCTACGCTGGGTCCTACTCCGGGGGTTGTCTCCGTCGCACCTCCGTTCCGGCTCCCCTGGTCCGGTCCCTCGTCCGGGATCCGGCTCTGGGTTCCTTACCCTCTCCCCTTGGCTCCAGGTCCCCTGACCGGCCCTCTGTTTCCCTCCCCGCCCCCCCTCTCCGGGCCTCTGTCCCCGTCCCCACCCCCCCTCGTCGGGCCTCTGTCCCCGTCCCCACCCCCCCCTCGTCGGGCCTCTGTCCCCGGGTCCAGCCCCCCCTCTCCGGGCCTCTGTCCCCGTCCCTACCCCCCCTCGTCAGGCCTCTGTTCCCAAGTCCAGCCCCCCTCTCCGGGCCTCTGCACCTGTCCCCAACCCCCCTCGTCGGGCCTTTGTTCCCGGGTCCAGCCCCCCTCTCAGGGCCTCTGCACCCGTTTTTGGCCCCCCTGGCTGCTATGCCCCTCCTGGGTTATTTTCTCTGGCTCCCGGCCCCAGTTCTCCGGGTCCTCGCCCTCAGTTTTTTCCGGGGTCTCGGCCTCCTGCTTCGCCCGTGTCCGGACGGTATTGTTGGGGGGGGGGGGGGTACTGTAACGGTCCCAGACAAGACAATGTGAACAGTGGTCTCCTACCTCCCTCTAGTGGTCACCGTCAGATGGTAGAGGCCATCATAGAACTGTGGTTAGGGATAATTAATATTTTGTCCTTGTTCATATTGTCATGGGCCATCCCTGCCTTTGTTTGATGTCGTCCCCCTGTCTGGTTGTTCTGTGTCTTAGTAACTATGGATGTTGAAAGTCTGTATACGAACATAGATCATGAGGAAGGTCTTACAGCATTGACACACTTTTTATCTGATAGAGGAGATGCTTTGCCCCCTACCAAGTTTCTTGTTGACTTGACCAGATGGATTATCCATAACAATGTGTTTATGTTCACAGATGGGTTTTACAAACAAGTTATGGGTGTCCCTATGGGCTCTTGTTTTTCTCCTAATTATGCTTGTCTCTTTTTAGGCCTTTGGGAAAAGTTGTATGTGCTCAACCCTATCAATCGTTGGTATCACAATATCACCTGGTATGGCCGGTATATTGACGATCTATTATTTATTTTTGATGGCAATGAATCTGAACTGTTGGCTTTTCATAGTTATCTCAACTCTTTAAATAACAATATCCGTCTGTCCATAGAATATTCTTTAACAACTATTGACTTTCTAGATCTTACAATCTCAAAAGATATATTTGGTAAATTACACACCACCATTTTTAGAAAGAAAACTTCACGTAACACCCTCTTGAGAGCTGACTCTTTCCATCCCCCTCACATGATCGACAACATTCCTTTTGGTCAATTTCAACGTTTACGTCGTATTTGTGATAGTGATAGTGAGTTTCATCAACAGGCTGCTGATATGACTACCAGATTTGAAAATCGATCGTATAATCCAGATGTAGTGGCAAGGGCACGTAATAAGGCACAGACACTTAATAGGTCTGATTTGCTCAAGAAAAGTAGACGACGGAACGAGTCTCAGTCCCGCCCCTTCTTTGTGACCCAATATAGCACAGCAGCGGGACACGTTAAGCGCATCATTAATGCGAACTGGCCCATTATTGATAGTGACCCCACTCTCAGACAAGTGTTCCCTCAACCTCCAGTTTTTTCTTTCAGACGTGCTCCAACATTAAGAGACAAATTAGTTCATAGCTACCTTCCTCCCGCGACTAAGGAGTCTTGGCTTAGGAGACCTATTGGAACCTACAAATGTGTGAATTGTCCACACTGTGTCAACGTCATACAAACCAAGACATTCACTGACTTTAAATCTCAGCGATCATACAAGATTAATGACTTTATTAACTGTAATACCACTCATGTCATTTATCGCTTGTCATGTACTTGTCCTGGCATCTTCTATGTAGGTCGTACCAAGCGGCGTCTGCGGGATCGTTTAGCTGAACACAAATACGCCATCAGAACCAAAAATCATGTTTATCCCATAGCCAGACATTTCACAGAAGTACACAACAATAACGATTCTATACTGAAAATTGTGGGCATTGAACATATCAAACCTCTTATTAGAGGCGGAGACCGCATCCGCAAACTCAATCAGAGGGAAACATTCCGGATTCATAGCCTTGACGCTCTTAATGCCCCTGGGCTAAATGAGGATATTGACTTCATGTGTTATCTTTGATTTCTATCCTATATGTTTATTGCCATTGTATTGTGTGTATTCTTTGTACCTTACATAGGCTACATAGGCTATTATATTTTTCTGTATATTGCTTACTGATTATTTATCTATGCTTATACTTATAGCCTTTTTGATATATATTTTTTATTTTTCTACACTGTCACTGATTGATGGCTCCGCCCTTGCGTGTGCCTTCCAATCATCACTCGGTTCAATCATTTGGTGTTTATTGCTTGATTGTTTCACCTGACACTCACCTGTGGGTATTTAAGGGGGTGATGTGTTTGTACATTTTACTCTAATCCTGATGAAGACCGCTATGGTCGAAACATGTTGATTAGATTTTAAATGACTTAGCCACCTTTAATAAAGGCTTTTTAACCATCTTCCCTCTGGATTTTACATCTTTTTGAGTGCCTGGATCGACTCTCTTCTCTGAACTCTGCTTTCCCGGTGATCCAAGAGCACCATAACCTATATTGAACTGAGCTAACCAAGTTCTCCCTTTTGAGCACCTGGTTGTTTTTTCTCCTGCTTGTTCTGTGTCTTATTGCCTTTTGTGTCCAGGTTTGATTATTCCTTGTGTGGTCTGATTTTGTATTCTTTGTTTTTGCCTGGCTGTGCCAGGTGTGGCTCATCATCATTAGTCTGTATAGTGTATTAGTGTGTTCTGTCCTCACTTCCTTTGTGACGTCATACCTCCTTGTTCCCGTACCTGTTGTGTCACTGCTGTCATCTTCCTTGCCCTGCTGTTTGTATTGAGTCTCAGTAAGTTATATTAGTATTCTGTTTTTTGTGCATCTTTGCTTTCCGTGTAACAGTTCGTGTTTTTTCTCTAGCGCCAGCTCGGCTGTGCCTTTTGCTTTTGTTTTGTTCTTGTAATATACTCTTGCATTGCTCCTGTGATCTTCTATTAAAAGACACACTACGTTTGAGAAGAGCAACCGTCTCCGTTCCTCCTGTTATTCCGCAGTTTGGGTTCTCATCTGTCAGTCCGCATATTAGGTTATTTTCTCCCCCTAATCCTAACAATACTACTGTATGTTGAGCCAAAACTCAGCTCTTCTTTTGACTGGGGAAAAACACATAGAAACACCTTATTTGCCAAGTAGCCTATAAGTAATGTCTCCAAATTAGATTTACAGACGAAATAAATAAATAAATCAATATAAGGTTTTACAGCACTGACACACAAGGTAGGACAGTAAGACCTACAAGGATTATTTATGATGTAACATTATTATTATACATCGCTTGAGGCCAGATAGCTTTCCTCT
Organism: Notolepis coatsorum; assembly: GCF_963971535.1. NCBI lineage: Eukaryota > Metazoa > Chordata > Actinopteri > Aulopiformes > Paralepididae > Notolepis > Notolepis coatsorum. The sequence goes on along the minus strand of NC_140180.1, from coordinate 108,652,085 downwards.
CAATGCTCATGGAGGACATTGGTATCTATCTTCACCCCAGACTCTGGGCAGGTCTGTAAGCACATTCTCCATAATGTTGTTGTGTATACTTTAGGGCTGTCCCCGACTAAGGATTTGGATAGTCGACTTTGATTGGCCGAAATTTGCCAATAGTCGACTATTAGTCGAGTATATAAAAAAATAAATATTGAAAAAAATAAATAAGTATAATTTCTTTTATTTATTATTATTATTTTGATCATTCCATTTGGGCTGTGGGGGTGCTTAATGTCTTAAGGAGTCGACGGAAGGCTTCTTGGTCCACTGATGGATACATCTTGATATTTGTCTAGTAGTCTATGTTCATTAGATGGGTGAAATCCTCTTTCAGTGCCTCTGTGCCTGTTTTCTTAGGCAGTTAGCCTCTGGTATGCGTGCCATTAGTGTTAGCCACGCTTCTAGGCCTCTTTTCTTTTGGAAAGAATGATACAAAAAATAAATATATATATATATATATATATAATATATATATATATATATATATATATATATATATATATATAGCCTATATATTACAATACATTTTTTATTTTTATTTTTTTTACTAAGAGGTTGGCAGTCGACTACGGCTCCTTTCGATCGATTAGTAGACTATTCGACTAATAGGGGTCAGCCCTAGTATACTTACTTACTCATAGTATATATTTAGATTATAGTGTCTATTGTAACTATATTTATTGTAATGCAAATATAACAGAGGGCACACAGACCCTCATCTGCACCTTGATTTATTTACACCGCCTACTCGCTCATATGTGCATACTCAGAGCTAATTATATTGTGATATTGTTTACACTGCCTATTTTTCTTTTCTACTGTACTATAATTGTATGACCTGTATCTTGTCTTCTATTATTACCATGTACCTGTACCCCGCCCCCCCTCCCCCATGCTGCTATGATGCCTGAATTTCCCCAAAGGGATCATTAACGGATTATCTTATCTTATCTTAAGCAGTGGATACAGAGAGCTAAGCTGCTAGCATACGGCCATTGTTTTGAAGAAGGAATGAACAGGTAGTAATAAAAGATAAAATACAGTTGCTATCATTTCCTCTGTAACTCTCACTACCAGGTTCCCTGTACTGACACAGCATCTGCATGTCCTTTACTTGTATATTACTTGTGTATGATTGCTTTTTGATTTTATTAAGTTCTAAAGCAATTCCGCAGCGACCAAACATTCCTATTTTTATGAGTCCTATGCTGTTTCATTTTAAGGAGCACAGCGGTTACTATGAGTTCATAAAACCCTTAAAGCACTGATGTGGCGAATCCGATTTAATTTCACAAATCATTACTTTCTGCTTCCCGCGGTTTTAATTTGCCGTCCCAGTAGCAAAAGACACTGCATACAAGTTATAATGAAGTTTGTGAAACGAGAAAATAAGTAAAACGGAAAGTATGTAATGAGTGGCGTTTAAAACAAATTGCTCCATTGTGAGCTATATTGGGATTGAAATTTGCTCTTGGATGGGATCGCACTCGGTGACGCACTCGCTCACGTCAGGATTAATGGAACTTCAAAAGTGTTTTCCTTTGTGATGCATCATTATGAAGCCGTGAATCTGTCAGCGAGTGAATCCATGTGCTCTGGTCACCGAGCAGGCCCTGCAATTACAGCGCTTCCCACCGGCTCAGTGAAGGCCGAGTCGACGTGTGGAGAAAACGAGAGTGTAGACACTGGGCCTCGAACCTAACAGTGTAGATTTAAACCTAACAGTGTAGATTTAAACCTAACAGTGTAGATTTAAACCTAACAGTGTAGAGACTCAAACCTAACAGTGTAGATTTAAACCTAACAGTGTAGATTTAAACCTAACAGTGTAGAGACTCAAACCTAACAGTGTAGATTTAAACCTAACATTGTAGATTTAAACCTAACATTGTAGATTTAAACCTAACAGTGTAGAGACTCAACCCTAACAGTGTAGATTTAAACCTAACAGTGTAGATTTAAACCTAACCTAACAGTGTAGATTTAAACCTAACAGTGTAGATTTAAACATAACATTGTAGATTTAAACCTAACAGTGTAGAGACTCAACCCTAACAGTGTAGATTTAAACCTGAGCGTCAGTGATGTGAGAGTCAGTGCTGTAAGCGTCAGTGCTGTGAGCATCAGTGCTGTGAGCATCAGTGCTGTGAGCATCAGTGCTGTGAGCATCAGTGCTGTGAGCATCAGTGCTGTGAGCATCAGTGATGTGAGCGTCAGTGATGTGAGCATCAGTGCTGTGGACGTCAGTGATGTGAGCGTCAGTGCTGTGAGCATCAGTGCTGTGAGCATCAGTGCTGTGAGAGTCAGTGCTGTGAGCATCAGTGCTGTGAGAGTCAGTGCTGTGAGAGTCAGTGCTGTGAGCATCAGTGATGTGAGCGTCAGTGATGTGAGCATCAGTGCTGTGGACGTCAGTGATGTGAGCGTCAGTGCTGTGAGCATCAGTGCTGTGAGCATCAGTGCTGTGAGCATCAGTGCTGTGAGTGTCAGTGATGTGGACGTCA
>NC_140180.1:108627048-108644548 GCF_963971535.1 Notolepis coatsorum | reverse complement strand
ACTTAAGTACATTTAAAAGTAGGACTTTTTGACTTTTACTCAAGTGTGTTTTTAGCCAGATACTTTGACTTTACTTGAGTCAGATTTTGAGACAGTACCCATACTTCACTTAAGTATAATTTCTGGGTACTTTTTAAAACACTGTCTACGCTACACTGAGCTCTGGTACACTGGCCTACTGCACCACCAGACTCCCGCTACACTCTGGTACACTGGCCTACTGCACCACCAGACTCCCCGCTACACTCTGGTACACTGGCCTACTGCACCACCAGACTCCCGCTACACTCTGGTACACTGGCCTACTGCACCACCAGACTCCCGCTACATCTCTGGTACACTGGCCTACTGCACCACCAGACTCCCGCTACACTCTGGTACACTGGCCTACTGCACCACCAGACCTCCCGCTACACTCTGGTACACTGGCCTACTGCACCACCAGACTCCCGCTACACTCTGGCTCTTCTTTGGTGACTCGGACTTGACTCGGACTCGAGATTCAGGGACTCGACTACAGTATCTACCAAGCCTTATCAAACGCTTACATCTCTCTCTCTCTCCGTCTCCCTCCCCATTCTCTTCTCCTGAACCCATCCCCATCCATCCTTCAAACAAACAAGGCGGTCTTCCAAACAAACCGTGATGCTGCCACCCGAACCCCAGAGCAGAGAACTCTCGCCGGCGACGCAGCGTGACGGCCGTAAAGGGTCGGGTGAAAAACACTACTCTGTTGCTGTTGTCTTTGGGAGTCTCCCCCATGTGTTCCTCTCCATGCGGCTGCACGGGGGAGAGGGGAACATCAACACCGGAGGATGTGATACAGTCAGGCACCATGGGAGAGAGAGGGAGCGGTCGGTGGCCATGTTTTAACGTAGCCAGCGTCAGGGAGGTTACTGAAAGTCCATTCAAAGTGCAGAGGTGGAATAGATTAAGTATCAGTTTGACAATACAATTTTTAAACATTTTAATGAACAGTTTTCCTTTCCTGTTAACCTCTTAAGCATTGGTAAAAAATGGGTCTGGTTTTATAATTCTTTTTTTAGATGATTGCATACCCAAAGTAATTTGTGATTTATTATACTTTACACTTATATCACATGCATGAGTCTGGTCTCTTCTGAAAGGTAACATTAAAAAAGGTAAACATAAAATCACTTTGTGTGCTAATGAAATATAGTAACAGAGGTTTGAACACACTGAAGTAAAAGTTTTGTGCACTCACATTTATTTTTACTTGTTGCCAGATGCCTGTTTTTAAGTTCCAGTTGAGAGGTAGGAGCTGGAAAACACAATGGTTTCATAGCCTGAAGTCGTATGTAGTACAAGTCCAAAGTTTATAAAGATCCCACGGGAAATTAATGTTTTACAAAGGTTTTTGTAATGTGTGTACCGGTAAAGATTTGGCATGATTATCCAAAATGGCCGTCCGCTGCCATTCATCTCGAGGCTCTAGTCAAATCAAAGGACTTCTTCGACTTCTTGTGTCACCTTCCCCCACTGTCAGTGCCCATCTGGAATTGCTTTCGGAGCAGACGCTGCTTGGCTACAACAGTGGTCAATCATTTTTGCCATCAGCGGTGACTGGTCAGTTCAAGGACCATTTACAACCGCCGGACGTGGTCACTCGTCCGAACGGCTTGTCAAATGACGCACGGCGGATGTTTCGTCTTGTAACTCGAGAATGGAATCACGCAATTGGTTGAGTGTGGTGATGATCGAAAGGCGGCAAATTCAACTTTCCAACAATGTATTGGTTGATCTGCGAAAAACGTAGCCCGGAGCCGACAGACGAGGGCGTGCGCGCGAGTGTGTGACGTCCGATGCTTAAGAGGTTAATGAAGACCTTGTTCAAGGTAAAGAGCCTGTGTGAACCACAGATGAAGCTAGTTTAATAAAAACATTGTTCAAGAGCTTGTGTGAACCACAGATGAAGCTAGTTTAATAAAGACCTTGTTCAAGGTAAAGAGCCTGTATGAACCACAGATTATGCTAGTTTAATAAAGACCTTGTTCAAGGTAAAGAGCCTGTATGAACCACAGATTATGCTAGTTTAATAAAGACCTTGTTTAAGGTAAAGAGCCTGTATGAACCACAGATTATGCTAGTTTAATAAAGACCTTGTTCAAGGTAAAGAGCCTGTATGAACCACATATTATGCTAGTTTAATAAAGACCTTGTTCAAGGTAAAGAGCCTGTATGAACCACAGATGAAACTAGTTTAATAAAGACCTTGTTCAAGGTAAAGAGCCTGTATGAACCACAGATGAAGCTAGTTTAATAAAGACCTTGTTCAAGGTAAACAGCCTGTATGAACCAGATGAAGCTAGTTTAATAAAGACCTTGTTCAAGGTAAAGAGCCTGTATGAACCACAGATGAAGCTAGTTTAATAAAGACCTTGTTCAAGGTAAAGAGCCTGTATGAACCACAGATGAAGCTAGTTTAATAAAGACCTTGTTCAAGGTAAAGAGCCTGTATGAAGCACAGATTATGCTAGTTTAATAAAGACCTTGTTCAAGGTAAAGAGCCTGTATGAAGCACAGATTATGCTAGTTTAATAAATACCTTGTTCAAGGTAAAGAGCCTGTATGAACCACAGATGAAGCTAGTTTAATAAAGACCTTGTTCAAGGTAAAGAGCCTGTATGAACCACAGATGAAGCTAGTTTAATAAAGACCTTGTTCAAGGTAAAGAGCCTGTATGAACCACGTACAGATTATGCTATAATAAAGACCTTGTTCAAGGTAAAGAGCCTGTATGAACCACAGATTATGCTAGTTTAATAAAGACCTTGTTCAAGGTAAAGAGCCTGTATGAACCACAGATTATGCTATAATAAAGACCTTGTTCAAGGTAAAGAGCCTGTATGAACCACAGATGAAGCTAGTTTAATAAAGACCCTGTTCAAGGTAAAGAGCCTGTATGAAGCACAGATTATGCTAGTTTAATAAATACCTTGTTCAAGGTAAAGAGCCGCCCTATATGAACCACAGATTATGCTAGTTTAATAAGGACCTTTTATAGAGCGGTTCATACGAGCGGTTCATACGAGCGGTTCATACGAGCGGTTCATACGGTTCACAGGACAATCCAGGAGAAGAGTAGTCAGACGAGCGATGGTCATTCACAGGATCCAGAAAGAGCGCAGGAAGGGGAGCCAGGTAGAGGAGGACCGAAGAGAAAAGAGGACAAGGAAGGATTAGACACGGCAGGATGGGGGGAAAAACAGGGAAAAACAGGAAAACAAGCAAAAACTATGACTGACTGGGTTAGCTGAGAATACAATCTGACGTCGTCTTGCAGTATGAGCTGGGTATTAGTAGCCAGGTGATTGTCGATCGCCAGCAGCTGTGGATGCTGCGGGACCTGATGTAAACAAGACGAAAGTCTTTCTCTGGTCTGCATCCCCTTAACAATTGTGTGTATTGAGCTGTACTGTACTGTACCCATTCTGCAATCTGTTAATAAAGTTTTCAATCCATCAATCAAAACCTGCCTCCACACCAGGTTCCAATCCTGCAATCACTCCCACATACCCACACAGAGACAATGACACTAGGACACAGGGGACATGACAGATGAAGCTAGTTTAATAAAGACCTTTACAAGGTTAATTCCTTAACCCTTTCACTGCCACACTACAGAAGGTTAACCCTTTACTAGTGATAGTAAAGGGTTAACCTTCTGTAGTGTGGCAGTGAAAGGGTTAACCTGCTGTTGTGTGGCAGTGAAAGGGTTAACCTTCTGTGTATTGTCACAGTGAAAGGGTTAACTGTTTGGTAGTGCGGCAGTGAAAGGGTTAAAGCAAGGTAAGTTTGGACTTTGATAAATGTATCTTGTTCAGATGTAGTCAAGTCAAGACAATTCAGCTTTATTTATATAGTACATTTACATAATGACTAAAAGCCGAACCAAAGTGCTTTACAGGTAGGACATGATAAAAAACACATACAATGCAGTAACAAATAAAATACACAGAAATTACAGAAAAAGGTATTGTACACTAAGAAAACAAGAGCAAGGTGCAATATAAAAGAGACAAGAAAATAGATAAAGTCCAGAGTAACAGCAAACGTAATGTACAGGTGGCAGGCTAACTCTGGTCAAAGGCCGGGGGGAAAAGGTGTGTTCTAAGCAGTAGGCTCTGGGCAGATCTTATGTGGGGGGGGGGGGCTGTTCCAGAGCCGAGGGGCAGTAGCAGCGAAGGCTCTGTCCGCCCTGGTTTTGAGCCTGGTATGTATGTATGTTCTAAAATGAAACAGTAGCCTTTTATGTTCTAAAATATAATGTGTGTATTTCCTGTCACTGGTCCTTCCCGACCAGAAGGGCTTGTTTCAGCCATTCCACTGGGGTTCATGGATCGCTGATGGGAGGGTTTCCTCTTGTTCAGCCCTGCTCACGTAATTCACACTGCTTAAAGAAGACACACGTTTCCATGGAAAAGATACATGTTTACAGGTTTAACCTTCTGTATTGTCGCAGTGAAAGGGTTAACCCTTTGGTAGTGTGGTAGTGAAAGGGTTAAAGGTGCCACCTGTCGTTTCATTTGACCATAATACATCTCGGCCGTACACATTATGGATTATTGATTCTAGGTTGACAATTATGGAAGATTATCCTTTTGGGGTGTGTGGACAATCCCAAAGGCTCCTAACACCAAATGTTGTGTTTTTGAAGTTATTATTGTCATAGTTTTTATTGGAAGCGGTAGAAATAATTCGTATTAATTTTTTTTTGCAATATTCATGGAGTTTGGTGTTTCTCCTTTTGTCTTGCAAATTCCTCAAGATAATTACATATAGAACCATCCAAATAATTTTTAATTCCAAGTGTTTTTTTAATGGACTGAAACTGACAATCCGGAAGGTTTCTCACGAGCCCTGGAGTGACCCTTGACCTCCTACAGATCACGGTTACAAATGAAACATAGTTTGTACTCTGATGATTACACTTCATGCACCTCTAAAGCGCGGGGGGGTCGCTGACGAAGAGGAAGATGAGAAGACAAGAGAGGGTGAATGTAAAGAGAAGTAGAATGATGATGAAAGAGGGGAGAGTGAAAGAAGGAGTGAGAGATGTACAATGGCCAAACGGAGAGAGAGAGAGAGAGAGAGAGAGAGAGAGAGAGAGAGAGAGAGAGAGAGAGAGAGAGAGAGAGAGCATGGTTATGAGAGAGGCGGTAGAGGGAGGGGTAGAGCTACAGAAAGTCATATGAATAGAAGAGGAAGTGGTGACAAGAGGAGAGAAAGAGAGAGGGTAGAGAGAGGGAGAGAGAGATAGAAAGAGGGGAGAGAGAAAGAGAGTAGGAGGATAGAAAGAGAGAGGGAAAGCGAGTCAGACAGAAGAGAAAGTGAAAAAGAGGAATGGTGGAGAGAGGAGAGAGGGGGGGGGGTGGAGAGAGAGAGAGAGAGAGAGAGTCGTAGTCCTGTGGTGGTGTGTTTGTACAGCTGAGGCCAAGCTGAGGAAGCCCAGATCTCTCTCTTTCTCTCTCTCCACCGCCTCCCCCCCCCTCTCTCTCTCCCCCCCCCCCCCCCCTCTCTCTCTCTCTCCACCCCCCCCCTCTCTCTCACACTCCATTTAGGCCCTAAGCCCCATGGAGTGCTGCACTCGACACGTAAACAGGCCCTGGAACACCTCTGGGAAGTATGAGAGAGCGTCAGGCAGAGAGGCCCGCAGGAAACAAAAACAAGTGCCTACAGTATTCACGTCGGCACAAGGCCTCCGCATGGCTGGGAGAGGCCTTCCTGGAGACGCAGCCCGCGATGGGAGACTCGTAGGAGGTCGCTCTGCCAAAACACCAGCGGTCCGTTTGTCATGGTCCTCAACCTCTCCAATGGAGAACACTCACACGGGCCTGAGAACCCAGGGAGAGTGGAAAGAGCTGTGTGTGCGTGTGTGCGTGTGTGTGTGTGTGTGTGTGTGTGTGTGTGTGTGTGTGTGTGTGTGTGTGTGTGTGTGTGTGTGTGTGTGTGTGTGTGTGTGTGTGTGTGTGTGTATGTGCGTGTGTGTGTGTGTGTGTGTGTGTGTGTGTGTGTGTGTGCGTGTGTGTGTGTGTGTGTGTGTGTGTGTGTGCGTGTGTTCCACTAATTTCGGCAAGGATTCAAGGAATACACTGTAAAAACAGAACATGAGTCTAGTGTTTACAGACATTACAGACATAAACAAATATATTACAGTCACAAAATTACAGCTAATCCGATTAAATACAAGACTATGGACGCTTTTGGTAGACTTTGCGATTCAGGGGTGAAGTTGCAACATTGTTAATTTGGCTTGGTTAGCTTTCACACTACACTTTGTCAAGTGCACCAAACGTCCTAAACAAAGCCATGTGATCATCACGCAGGTCAGCCTTTTAACCCATTCTCTGCTACCACTTTGACCATCCTAAACCATCCTCTGCCAGCACTATTTGTCTATGGAGATGTTCACCTTCTTTGCAGGGCTATAACTTTTTAAATTGTATTGCTAAATTGACATTACTATGGCCCATTCAACATCAATTATCTATTGTTCAGGATGTAGGAACGTTTTACTTTTTCATTCACACATTCTTACTAAAATACCGTCTAGAGTATAAATATGTTTTTATCGTTTTCTGCAGTATTTCATAGAACGTGAGATATAGGCATAAATGCATATATTAGATTATCAAATGCAGTTTGATACCGATCCATGCTATATTAAAAATGTCTAAACGTCATGACTGATCATCTGTGGGTCGTTTATAATTCAATGACCGACGTTAAATGATTTATGTAGTATGGGTGATATATTGATCAGAGCAGTTTGTATCGAAAATGATAAAGAAAAATGCTGAAACTCACGTCAGTCTCCTTGTAGCGTTGGGCGATGAGAGTGGAGCAAACAGATCCCAATTATGTGATGTTGATCGATGCGATCCATTTCCGGTTTGTATATTACTAATACACGTCCAAATCATGTAGATTATTGAGTTATGGCAAAGATCCATATCCACGGTGTCTGTATTGAGGCCCGGGACGATAAACGAGTGGCCGGACGAAATTAGGGGAGGAACCGAGCTGCAACGGGCACTTCCGGTTTGGCAACTCGCCGATCGGCCACCAGGTGGCAGTATTGAAGCGTTGCAGAGTTGTGCTGGCTCAGACAGCATCAGCCAAGACTCTGTGGGTGAAATATGAATACCATGACGAAAATATGAAATATTGATCTCAAACACGCCTTACGGCGTGATTGGCAGACAACGCATGGCGGAGAAACACGCCTTAACACGGTATTGGCGGAGAATGGGTTAAGGACGTCATTTTTAATCCCATACCGGCCAACATTATGCTGTTAAAAATAGGGACTTCAAACTTGCAGGAATATTTCATTATGCGCACAGGTACATTTACTCTGGGTTGCCAAGATGTGCAGAATAATTAAACATAGTGTTTGAAGGGGATAACAAGGTTTCTCAACCTAATCTGGCAACACACATCCCATGTATAAAGCCAGATGTAGCTAACCCAAACTAGTTAGTGTGACATCTGCTAGACTAAAGTAGCTAACCCAAACTAGTTAGTGTGACATCTGCTAGACCAGGGGTCAGCAACCTTTACTATCAAAAGAGCCACCCCCCCCCCCCCCCCTCCTACGGAATAAAATGTATCTGAGGCTGCAAAACCTATTTACCCTAAAATGAAGATAACACAGTGTATACCATTTTATATATAGTTATCCCCTTAACCTCTTAACTCAATCCCCGCCAACAACGAGTATACTTGTTATTGCCATGCGCTGAACGCCAACAACGAGTATACTCGTTATTACATCGTTTGATCTTTTTCCTTTGATCCCCGCTCTACAGACTCGCCCGGAGCGCTCTGAATCACTGGGGCACAGCCACATGCGCTGGAACTGCAATGCCAATCGAATCTCACCAGATGGCAGTATCGTCTACCAATTGAACTCGGATTGGAAGGCAGCAGTATTGTCAATGAATGCATCGAGGCATCGAGGCTCGCTCTGTGGGGGAGGAGCTCTTCCAAAGCAAATCACAAGCAGATCCGCTCGCCTCAAAACCTAGTGTCCAGTAAACACGTGTAATTACATATAAACTTGTAATCGCGATCGCCGATGGGATCATTGTAATTATTCTTTTTGGATTACCTTTTGGCTAAGGTAAGGACTCCCTATATCTATTTTACCGAACGTGGAACATGTTTATGTAACGGCCACAGTGGCTTACTGTACCGGTCATAAACAAGGCTTTTTCTAACAATCGGATTTTCATGATAAGACTACCCCCCCCCCCACCCCCCCCACCCCCTCCAGTGGTTCTCATACTAACACACAGCCCTTAATACACCACGTATAAGCATAATCAATGAGACTCCAGTGGTATCATACTTGGCCTGTCGCGAGCCATATTGACAAAACATATTTCTGAAAGAGCCACATAAAAACACCCTGCTCCTCAACCAAACCAACACCAGGCCACCAATAGGTGATGTGCTACTGCGTGCTGCACCAGTAGGCTACTGAAATGTATTACCAACATTTCCATGGCAACCTTAATTAATACACATGTTCAAAACTGCTGCTTTAGTGGAATAGTGTGTGTTGGTGGTAACATCAGGTGGAATAGTGTGTGTTGTTGGTAACATCAGGTGGAATAGTGTGTGTTGGTGGTAACATCAGAGTGGAATAGTGTGTGTTGGTGGTAACATCAGGTGGAATAGTGTGTGTTGGTGGTAACATCAGGGTGGAATAGTGTGTGTTGGTGGTAACATCAGGTGGAATAGTGTGTGTTGGTGGTAACATCAGGGTGGAATAGTGTGTGTTGGTGGTAACATCAGGTGGAATAGTGTGTGTTGTTGGTAACATCAGGTGGAATAGTGTGTGTTGTTGGTAACATCAGAGTGGAATAGTGTGTGTTGTTGGTAACATCAGGTGGAATAGTGTGTGTTGTTGGTAACATCAGAGTGGAATAGTGTGTGTTGTTGGTAACATCAGGTGGAATAGTGTGTGTTGTTGGTAACATCAGGTGGAATAGTGTGTGTTGGTGGTAACATCAGGGTGGAATAGTGTGTGTTGTTGGTAACATCAGGGTGGAATAGTGTGTGTTGTTGGTAACATCAGGGTAGAATAGTGTGTGTTGGTGGTAACATCAGGTGGAATAGTGTGTGTTGTTGGTAACATCAGGTGGAATAGTGTGTGTTGTTGGTAACATCAGGGTGGAATAGTGTGTGTTGGTGGTAACATCAGGTGGAATAGTGTGTGTTGTTGGTAACATCAGGTGGAATAGTGTGTGTTGTTGGTAACATCAGGTGGAATAGTGTGTGTTGGTGGTAACATCAGGTGGAATAGTGTGTGTTGGTGGTAACATCAGGTGGAATAGTGTGTGTTGTTGGTAACATCAGAGTGGAATAGTGTGTGTTGGTGGTAACATCAGGTGGAATAGTGTGTGTTGTTGGTAACATCAGAGTGGAATAGTGTGTGTTGGTGGTAACATCAGGGTGGAATAGTGTGTGTTGTTGGTAACATCAGGTGGAATAGTGTGTGTTGGTGGTAACATCAGGGTGGAATAGTGTGTGTTGGTGGTAACATCAGGTGGAATAGTGTGTGTTGTTGTGGTAACATCAGGTGGAATAGTGTGTGTTGGTGGTAACATCAGGTGGAATAGTGTGTGTTGGTGGTAACATAAGGTGGAATAGTGTGTGTTGGTGGTAACATCAGGGTGGAATAGTGTGTGTTGTTGTGGTAACATCAGGTGGAATAGTGTGTGTTGTTGGTAACATCAGAGTGGAATAGTGTGTGTTGGTGGTAACATCAGGTGGAATAGTGTGTGTTGTTGGTAACATCAGGGTGGAATAGTGTGTGTTGTTGGTAACATCAGAGTGGAATAGTGTGTGTTGGTGGTAACATCAGGTGGAATAGTGTGTGTTGTTGGTAACATCAGGTGGAATAGTGTGTGTTGGTGGTAACATCAGAGTGGAATAGTGTGTGTTGTTGGTAACATCAGGTGGAATAGTGTGTGTTGGTGGTAACATCAGGTGGAATAGTGTGTGTTGTTGGTAACATCAGGGTGGAATAGTGTGTGTTGGTGGTAACATCAGGGTGGAATAGTGTGTGTTGGTGGTAACATCAGAGTGGAATAGTGTGTGTTGGTGGTAACATCAGGTGGAATAGTGTGTGTTGTTGGTAACATCAGAGTGGAATAGTGTGTGTTGTTGGTAACATCAGGTGGAATAGTGTGTGTTGTTGGTAACATCAGGGTGGAATAGTGTGTGTTGGTGGTAACATCAGGGTGGAATAGTGTGTGTTGGTGGTAACATCAGAGTGGAATAGTGTGTGTTGTTGGTAACATCAGGTGGAATAGTGTGTGTTGTTGGTAACATCAGGGTGGAATAGTGTGTGTTGTTGGTAACATCAGGTGGAATAGTGTGTGTTGTTGGTAACATCAGGGTGGAATAGTGTGTGTTGTTGGTAACATCAGGTGGAATAGTGTGTGTTGTTGGTAACATCAGGGTGGAATAGTCTGTGTTGGTGGTAACATCAGGTGGAATAGTGTGTGTTGTTGGTAACATCAGGTGGAATAGTGTGTGTTGTTGGTAACATCAGGTGGAATAGTGTGTGTTGTTGGTAACATCAGGGTGGAATAGTGTGTGTTGGTGGTAACATCAGGTGGAATAGTGTGTGTTGTTGGTAACATCAGGTGGAATAGTGTGTGTTGTTGGTAACATCAGGTGGAATAGTGTGTGTTGTTGGTAACATCAGGTGGAATAGTGTGTGTTGGTGGTAACATCAGAGTGGAATAGTGTGTGTTGTTGGTAACATCAGGTGGAATAGTGTGTGTTGGTGGTAACATCAGGGTGGAATAGTGTGTGTTGTTGGTAACATCAGGTGGAATAGTGTGTGTTGGTGGTAACATCAGAGTGGAATAGTGTGTGTTGTTGGTAACATCAGGTGGAATAGTGTGTGTTGGTGGTAACATCAGGTGGAATAGTGTGTGTTGGTGGTAACATCAGGTGGAATAGTGTGTGTTGTTGGTAACATCAGGTGGAATAGTGTGTGTTGGTGGTAACATCAGAGTGGAATAGTGTGTGTTGGTGGTAACATCAGGTGGAATAGTGTGTGTTGGTGGTAACATCAGAGTGGAATAGTGTGTGTTGGTGGTAACATCAGGTGGAATAGTGTGTGTTGGTGGTAACATCAGGTGGAATAGTGTGTGTTGGTGGTAACATCAGGTGGAATAGTGTGTGTTGGTGGTAACATCAGGTGGAATAGTGTGTGTTGGTGGTAACATCAGGTGGAATAGTGTGTGTTGTTGGTAACATCAGGGTGGAATAGTGTGTGTTGGTGGTAACATCAGGGTGGAATAGTGTGTGTTGTTGGTAACATCAGGTGGAATAGTGTGTGTTGTTGGTAACATCAGGGTGGAATAGTGTGTGTTGTTGGTAACATCAGGTGGAATAGTGTGTGTTGTTGGTAACATCAGGGTGGAATAGTGTGTGTTGTTGGTAACATCAGGTGGAATAGTGTGTGTTGGTGGTAACATCAGGTGGAATAGTGTGTGTTGTTGGTAACATCAGGTGGAATAGTGTGTGTTGTTGGTAACATCAGGTGGAATAGTGTGTGTTGTTGGTAACATCAGGTGGAATAGTGTGTGTTGGTGGTAACATCAGGTGGAATAGTGTGTGTTGGTGGTAACATCAGGTGGAATAGTGTGTGTTGTTGGTAACATCAGGTGGAATAGTGTGTGTTGTTGGTAACATCAGGTGGAATAGTGTGTGTTGTTGGTAACATCAGGTGGAATAGTGTGTGTTGTTGGTAACATCAGGGTGGAATAGTGTGTGTTGGTGGTAACATCAGGTGGAATAGTGTGTGTTGTTGGTAACATCAGGTGGAATAGTGTGTGTTGTTGGTAACATCAGGTGGAATAGTGTGTGTTGTTGGTAACATCAGGTGGAATAGTGTGTGTTGGTGGTAACATCAGGTGGAATAGTGTGTGTTGGTGGTAACATCAGGTGGAATAGTGTGTGTTGTTGGTAACATCAGGTGGAATAGTGTGTGTTGTTGGTAACATCAGGGTGGAATAGTGTGTGTTGTTGGTAACATCAGGTGGAATAGTGTGTGTTGGTGGTAACATCAGAGTGGAATAGTGTGTGTTGTTGGTAACATCAGGTGGAATAGTGTGTGTTGTTGGTAACATCAGGTGGAATAGTGTGTGTTGTTGGTAACATCAGGTGGAATAGTGTGTGTTGTTGGTAACATCAGGTGGAATAGTGTGTGTTGGTGGTAACATCAGGTGGAATAGTGTGTGTTGGTGGTAACATCAGGTGGAATAGTGTGTGTTGTTGGTAACATCAGGTGGAATAGTGTGTGTTGTTGGTAACATCAGGGTGGAATAGTGTGTGTTGTTGGTAACATCAGGTGGAATAGTGTGTGTTGGTGGTAACATCAGAGTGGAATAGTGTGTGTTGTTGGTAACATCAGGTGGAATAGTGTGTGTTGGTGGTAACATCAGGTGGAATAGTGTGTGTTGTTGGTAACATCAGGTGGAATAGTGTGTGTTGTTGGTAACATCAGGTGGAATAGTGTGTGTTGTTGGTAACATCAGGGTGGAATAGTGTGTGTTGGTGGTAACATCAGGTGGAATAGTGTGTGTTGTTGGTAACATCAGGTGGAATAGTGTGTGTTGTTGGTAACATCAGGTGGAATAGTGTGTGTTGTTGGTAACATCAGGTGGAATAGTGTGTGTTGGTGGTAACATCAGGTGGAATAGTGTGTGTTGGTGGTAACATCAGGTGGAATAGTGTGTGTTGTTGGTAACATCAGGTGGAATAGTGTGTGTTGTTGGTAACATCAGGGTGGAATAGTGTGTGTTGTTGGTAACATCAGGTGGAATAGTGTGTGTTGGTGGTAACATCAGAGTGGAATAGTGTGTGTTGTTGGTAACATCAGGTGGAATAGTGTGTGTTGGTGGTAACATCAGGTGGAATAGTGTGTGTTGGTGGTAACATCAGGTGGAATAGTGTGTGTTGTTGGTAACATCAGGTGGAATAGTGTGTGTTGGTGGTAACATCAGAGTGGAATAGTGTGTGTTGGTGGTAACATCAGGTGGAATAGTGTGTGTTGGTGGTAACATCAGAGTGGAATAGTGTGTGTTGGTGGTAACATCAGGTGGAATAGTGTGTGTTGGTGGTAACATCAGGTGGAATAGTGTGTGTTGGTGGTAACATCAGGTGGAATAGTGTGTGTTGGTGGTAACATCAGAGTGGAATAGTGTGTGTTGGTGGTAACATCAGGTGGAATAGTGTGTGTTGTTGGTAACATCAGGGTGGAATAGTGTGTGTTGGTGGTAACATCAGGGTGGAATAGTGTGTGTTGTTGGTAACATCAGGGTGGAATAGTGTGTGTTGTTGGTAACATCAGGTGGAATAGTGTGTGTTGGTGGTAACATCAGGGTGGAATAGTGTGTGTTGTTGGTAACATCAGGGTGGAATAGTGTGTGTTGTTGGTAACATCAGGTGGAATAGTGTGTGTTGTTGGTAACATCAGGTGGAATAGTGTGTGTTGGTGGTAACATCAGGTGGAATAGTGTGTGTTGTTGGTAACATCAGGTGGAATAGTGTGTGTTGGTGGTAACATCAGGGTGGAATAGTGTGTGTTGTTGGTAACATCAGGGTGGAATAGTGTGTGTTGTTGGTAACATCAGGTGGAATAGTGTGTGTTGTTGGTAACATCAGGGTGGAATAGTGTGTGTTGTTGGTAACATCAGGGTGGAATAGTGTGTGTTGTTGGTAACATCAGGTGGAATAGTGTGTGTTGTTGGTAACATCAGGTGGAATAGTGTGTGTTGGTGGTAACATCAGGTGGAATAGTGTGTGTTGTTGGTAACATCAGGTGTAATAGTGTGTGTTGTTGGTAACATCAGGTGGAATAGTGTGTGTTGTTGGTAACATCAGGTGGAATAGTGTGTGTTGTTGGTAACATCAGGTGGAATAGTGTGTGTTGTTGGTAACATCAGGGTGGAATAGTGTGTGTTGTTGGTAACATCAGGGTGGAATAGTGTGTGTTGGTGGTAACATCAGGGTGGAATAGTGTGTGTTGGTGGTAACATCAGGGTGGAATAGTGTGTGTTGGTGGTAACATCAGGTGGAATAGTGTGTGTTGGTGGTAACATCAGGTGGAATAGTGTGTGTTGGTGGTAACATCAGGTGGAATAGTGTGTGTTGTTGGTAACATCAGGTGGAATAGTGTGTGTTGGTGGTAACATCAGGTGGAATAGTGTGTGTTGTTGGTAACATCAGGTGGAATAGTGTGTGTTGGTGGTAACATCAGGTGGAATAGTGTGTGTTGGTGGTAACATCAGGTGGAATAGTGTGTGTTGGTGGTAACATCAGAGTGGAATAGTGTGTGTTGGTGGTAACATCAGAGTGGAATAGTGTGTGTTGTTGGTAACATCAGAGTGGAATAGTGTGTGTTGTTGGTAACATCAGGGTGGAATAGTGTGTGTTGGTGGTAACATCAGGTGGAATAGTGTGTGTTGTTGGTAACATCAGGTGGAATAGTGTGTGTTGTTGGTAACATCAGGTGGAATAGTGTGTGTTGGTGGTAACATCAGGTGGAATAGTGTGTGTTGTTGGTAACATCAGGGTGGAATAGTGTGTGTTTGTGGTAACATCAGAGTGGAATAGTGTGTGTTGTTGGTAACATCAGGTGGAATAGTGTGTGTTGGTGGTAACATCAGGTGGAATAGTGTGTGTTGGTGGTAACATCAGAGTGGAATAGTGTGTGTTGTTGGTAACATCAGGTGGAATAGTGTGTGTTGGTGGTAACATCAGGTGGAATAGTGTGTGTTGTTGGTAACATCAGAGTGGAATAGTGTGTGTTGTTGGTAACATCAGGTGGAATAGTGTGTGTTGGTGGTAACATCAGGTGGAATAGTGTGTGTTGGTGGTAACATCAGAGTGGAATAGTGTGTGTGTTGTGGTAACATCAGGTGGAATAGTGTGTGTTGTTGGTAACATCAGAGTGGAATAGTGTGTGTTGTGGTAACATCAGGTGGAATAGTGTGTGTTGTTGGTAACATCAGGGTGGAATAGTGTGTGTTGGTGGTAACATCAGGTGGAATAGTGTGTGTTGTTGGTAACATCAGGTGGAATAGTGTGTGTTGGTGGTAACATCAGAGTGGAATAGTGTGTGTTGTTGGTAACATCAGGTGGAATAGTGTGTGTTGGTGGTAAACATCAGGTGGAATAGTGTGTGTTGTTGGTAACATCAGGTGGAATAGTGTGTGTTGGTGGTAACATCAGGGTGGAATAGTGTGTGTTGGTGGTAACATCAGGGTGGAATAGTGTGTGTTGTTGGTAACATCAGGTGGAATAGTGTGTGTTGGTGGTAACATCAGAGTGGAATAGTGTGTGTTGGTGGTAACATCAGGGTGGAATAGTGTGTGTTGTTGGTAACATCAGGTGGAATAGTGTGTGTTGTTGGTAACATCAGGTGGAATAGTGTGTGTTGGTGGTAACATCAGAGTGGAATAGTGTGTGTTGTTGTGGTAACATCAGGTGGAATAGTGTGTGTTGTTGGTAACATCAGAGTGGAATAGTGTGTGTTGTTGGTAACATCAGGTGGAATAGTGTGTGTTGGTGGTAACATCAGGTGGAATAGTGTGTGTTGTTGGTAACATCAGAGTGGAATAGTGTGTGTTGTTGTGGTAACATCAGGTGGAATAGTGTGTGTTGTTGGTAACATCAGAGTGGAATAGTGTGTGTTGTTGGTAACATCAGAGTGGAATAGTGTGTGTTGTTGGTAACATCAGGTGGAATAGTGTGTGTTGTTGTGGTAACATCAGGTGGAATAGTGTGTGTTGTTGGTAACATCAGGTGGAATAGTGTGTGTTGGTGGTAACATCAGGGTGGAATAGTGTGTGTTGGTGGTAACATCAGGTGGAATAGTGTGTGTTGTTGGTAACATCAGGTGGAATAGTGTGTGTTGGTGGTAACATCAGAGTGGAATAGTGTGTGTTGGTGGTAACATCAGAGTGGAATAGTGTGTGTTGTTGGTAACATCAGAGTGGAATAGTGTGTGTGTGGTAACATCAGAGTTGAATAGTGTGTGTTGTTGGTAACATCAGGTGGAATAGTGTGTGTTGTTGGTAACATCAGGTGGAATAGTGTGTGTTGTTGGTAACATCAGGTGGAATAGTGTGTGTTGTGGTAACATCAGGTGGAATAGTGTGTGTTGGTGGTAACATCAGAGTGGAATAGTGTGTGTTGGTGGTAACATCAGGTGGAATAGTGTGTGTTGTTGGTAACATCAGGTGGAATAGTGTGTGTTGTTGGTAACATCAGGTGGAATAGTGTGTGTTGTTGGTAACATCAGGTGGAATAGTGTGTGTTGTGGTAACATCAGGTGGAATAGTGTGTGTTGTGGTAACATCAGGGTGGAATAGTGTGTGTTGGTGGTAACATCAGGTGGAATAGTGTGTGTTGTTGGTAACATCAGAGTGGAATAGTGTGTGTTGTTGGTAACATCAGGGTGGAATAGTGTGTGTTGTTGGTAACATCAGAGTGGAATAGTGTGTGTTGTTGGTAACATCAGGTGGAATAGTGTGTGTTGTTGGTAACATCAGGGTGGAATAGTGTGTGTTGTTGGTAACATCAGAGTGGAATAGTGTGTGTTGGTGGTAACATCAGGTGGAATAGTGTGTGTTGGTGGTAACATCAGAGTGAATAGTGTGTGTTGTTGGTAACATCAGGTGGAATAGTGTGTGTTGTTGGTAACATCAGGGTGGAATAGTGTGTGTTGTTGGTAACATCAGGTGGAATAGTGTGTGTTGTTGGTAACATCAGGGTGGAATAGTGTGTGTTGGTGGTAACATCAGGTGGAATAGTGTGTGTTGGTGGTAACATCAGGGTGGAATAGTGTGTGTTGTTGGTAACATCAGGGTGGAATAGTGTGTTGTTGTGGTAACATCAGGTGGAATAGTGTGTGTTGTGGTAACATCAGAGTGGAATAGTGTGTGTTGTGGTAACATCAGGTGGAATAGTGTGTGTTGTTGGTAACATCAGGTGGAATAGTGTGTGTTGTTGGTAACATCAGGTGGAATAGTGTGTGTTGGTGGTAACATCAGGGTGGAATAGTGTGTGTTGGTGGTAACATCAGGTGGAATAGTGTGTGTTGGTGGTAACATCAGGTGGAATAGTGTGTGTTGGTGGTAACATCAGAGTGGAATAGTGTGTGTTGTTGGTAACATCAGGTGGAATAGTGTGTGTTGTTGGTAACATCAGGGTGGAATAGTGTGTGTCTGGTGGTAACATCAGGAGGTGGAATAGGTGTGTGTTGTGTGGTAACATCAGTGTGGAATAGTGTGTGTTGTTGGTAACATCAGAGTGGATAGTGTGTGTTGGTGGTAACATCAGGTGGAATAGTGTGTGTTGTTGGTAACATCAGGTGGAATAGTGTGTGTTGTTGGTAACATCAGGTGGAATAGTGTGTGTTTGGTGGTAACATCAGGGTGGAATA
>NC_140180.1:108601396-108626848 GCF_963971535.1 Notolepis coatsorum | reverse complement strand
CAGTGTACTAATATACAATACTATATAGTGCAAGGCAGAAATGGGATGAGGTGCAATTTAGGTACAATTTACAGTAGGTGTACGAGTTGTAGTGCAAATCCTTTATCAATAAATATAAAGTGTGTTTGTGTGATCTAAAGTGTAGAGAGTGGGTGCTGCAGTGTGTTGTTTGTTTAAAGTGAGTGTGCGCGTGTGGGTGTGTGTGCTGTGTGCATTTGATGGTTGTTGCATAGTGTTTATTGTTTGTTGAGCAGCCTGATGGCCTGGGGATAGAAGCTTCTTCTGAGTCTTTCTGTGCTCGCCTTAAGACTCCGGTATCGCTTGCCTGACCGCAGCAGTTCAAAGAGGCAGACTGCACCACCAGACTCCCGCTACACTCTGGTACACTGGCCTACTGCACCACCAGACTCCCGCTACACTCTGGTACACTGGCCTACTGCACCACCAGACTCCCGCTACACTCTGGTACACTGGCCTACTGCACCACCAGACTCCCGCTACACTGAGCTCTGGTACACTGGCCTACTGCACCACCAGACTCCCGCTACACTCTGGTACACTGGCCTACTGCACCACCAGACTCCCGCTACACTCTGGTACACTGGCCTACTGCACCACCAGACTCCCGCTACACTCTGGTACACTGGCCTACTGCACCACCAGACTCCCGCTACACTCTGGTACACTGGCCTACTGCACCACCAGACTCCCGCTACACTCTGGCTCTTCTTTGGTGACTCGGACTCGGACTCGAGATTCAGGGACTCGACTACAGTATCTACCGAGCCTTATCAAACGCTTACATCTCTCTCTCTCTCCCTCTCCCTCCCCCACTCTCTTCTCCTGAACCCATCCTCGGTCGTCCCGGGCCGTGCCTCTCCCGTGCCCTTCAAACAAACAAGGCGGTCTTCCAAACAAACCGTGATGCTGCCACCCGAACCCCAGAGCAGAGAACTCTCGCCGGCGACGCAGCGTGACGGCCGTAAAGGGTCGGGTGAAAAACACTACTCTGTTGCTGTTGTCTTTGGGAGTCTCCCCCATGTGTTCCTCTCCATGCGGCTGCACGGGGGAGAGGGGAACATCATGTGTTCCTCTCCATGCGGCTGCACGGGGGAGAGGGGAACATCAACACCGGAGGATGTGATACAGTCAGGCACCATGGGAGAGAGAGGGAGCGGTCGGTGGCCATGTTTTAACGTAGCCAGCGTCAGGGAGGTTACTGAAAGTCCATTCAAAGTGCAGAGGTGGAATAGATTAAGTATTGTCATCAGTTTGACGATGCACTTTTTAAACATTTTAATGAACAGTTTTCCTTTCCTGTTAACCTCTTAAGCATTGGTCAAAAATGGGTCTGGTTTTATAATAGATTTTTTTAGATGATTGCATACCCAAAGTAATTTGTGATTTATTATACTTTACACTTATATCAAATGCATGAGTCTGGTCTCTTCTGAAAGGTAACATTAAAAAAGGTAAACATAAAATCACTTTGTGTGCTAATGAAATAGTAACAGAGGTTTGAACACACTGAAGTAAAAGTTTTGTGCACTCACATTTATTTTTACTTGTTGCCAGATGCCTGTTTTTAAGTTCCAGTTGAGAGGTAGGAGCTGGAAAACACAATGGTTCCATAGCCTGAAGTCGTATGTAGTACAGGTCCAAAGTTTATAAAGATCCCACGGGAAATTAATGTTTTACAAAGGTTTTTGTAATATGTGTTCCGGTAAAGATTCTGCATGATTATCCAAAATGGCCGTCCGCTGCCATTCATCTCGAGGCTCTAGTCAAATCAAAGGACTTCTTCGACTTCTTGTGTCACCTTCCCCCACTATCAGCGCCCGTCTGGGATTGCTTTTGGAGCAGACGCTGCTTGGCTACAACAGTGGTCAATAATTTTTGCCATCAGCGGTGACTGGTCAGTTCAACGACCGTTTACAACCGGACGTGGTCACTCGTCCGAACGGCTTGTCAAATGACGCACGGCGTATGTTTCGTCTTGTAACTCGAGAATGGAATCACACAATTGGTTGAGTGAGGTGACGATCGAAAGGCGGCAAATTCAACTTTCCAACAATGTATTGGTTGATCTGCGAAAAACACAGCCCGGAGCCGACAGACGAGGGCGTGCGCGTGCGTGCGAGTGCGTGCGAGTGCGTGACGTCCGATGCTTAAGAGGTTAATGAAGACCTTGTTCAAGCTAAAGAGCCTGTATGAACCACAGATGAAGCTAGTTTAATAAAGACCTTGTTCAAGGTAAAGAGCCTGTATGAACCACAGATGAAGCTAGTTTAATAAAGACCTTGTTCAAGGTAAAGAGCCTGTATGAACCACAGATGAAGCTAGTTTAATAAAGACCTTGTTCAAGGTAAAGATCCTGTATGAACCACAGATTATACTAGTTTAATAAATACCTTGTTCAAGGTAAGGAGCCTGTGTGAACCACAGATGAAGCTAGTTTAATAAAGACCTTGTTCAAGGTAAAGAGCCTGTGTGAACCACAGATGAAGCTAGTTTAATAAAGACCTTGTTCAAGGTAAAGAGCCTGTATGAACCACAGATGAAGCTAGTTTAATAAAGACCTTGTTCAAGGTAAAGAGCCTGTATGAACCACAGATGAAGCTAGTTTAATAAAGACCTTGTTCAAGGTAAAGAGCCTGTATGAACCACAGATGAAGCTAGTTTAATAAAGACCTTGTTCAAGGTAAAGAGCCTGTATGAACCACAGATGAAGCTAGTTTAATAAAGACCTTGTTCAAGGTAAAGAGCCTGTATGAACCACAGATTATACTAGTTTAATAAAGACCTTGTTCAAGGTAAAGAGCCTGTGTGAACCACAGATGAAGCTAGTTTAATAAAGACCTTGTTCAAGGTAAAGAGCCTGTATGAACCACAGATGAAGCTAGTTTAATAAAGACCTTGTTCAAGGTAAAGAGCCCGTATGAACCACAGATAAAGCTAGTTTAATAAAGACCTTGTTCAAGGTAAAGAGCCTGTGTTAACCACAGATGAAGCTAGTTTAATAAAGACCTTGTTCACGGTAAAGAGCCTGTATGAACCACAGATTATGCTAGTTTAATAAATATCTTGTTCAAGGTAAAGAGCCTGTATGAACGACAGATTATGCTAGTTTAATAAAGACCTTTTATATAGCGGTTCATACGAACGGTTCATACGGTTCACGGGACAATCCAGGAGAAGAGTAGTCAGACGAGCAATGGTCATTCACAGGATCCAGAGCGCAGGAAGGGGAGCCAGGTAGAGGACCGAAGAGAAAAGAGGACAAGGCAGGATTAGACACGGCAGGACGGGTACAGGGAAAAACAGGAAAACAAGCAAAAACTATGACTGACTGGGTTAGCCGAGTGAGAATACAATCTGACGTCGTCTTGCAGTATGAGCTGGTTATTAGTAGCCAGGTGATTGTCGATCGCCAGCAGCTGTGGATGCTGCGGGACCTGCCTCCACACCAGGTTCCAATCCTGCAATCACTCCCACACAGAGACACAGAGACATCGAGACTAGGAGACAGAGGACATGACAGATGAAGCTAGTTTAATAAAGACCTTTACAAGGTTAATTCCTTAACCCTTTAACTGCCACACTACAGAAGGTTAACCCTTTACTAGTCTTGTCACAGTGAAAGGGTTAACTGTTTGGTAGTGCGGCAGTGAAAGGGTTAAAGCAAGGTAACTTTGGACTTTGATAAGTCAAGACAATTCAGCTTTATTTATATAGCACATTTACATAATGACTAAAAGCCGAACCAAAGTGCTTTACAGGTAGGACATGATAAAAAACACATACAATGCAGTAACAAATAAAATACACAGAAATTACAGAAAAAGGCATAGTACACTAAGAAAACAAGAGCAAGGTGCAATATAAAAGAGACAAGAAAATAGATAAAAAGTCCAGAGTAACAGCAAACGTAGTGTACAGGTGGCAGGCTAACTCCGGTCAAAGGCCAGGGGGAAAAGGTGCGTTTTAAGCAGTAGGCTCTGGGCAGATCTTATGTGGGGGGGGGGGCTCTGTCCGTGGTATGTATGTATGTTCTAAAATGAAACAGTAGCATTTTACGTTCTAAAATATAATGTGTGTATTTCCTGTCACCGACCAGAAGGGCTTGTTTCAGCCATTCCACTGGGGTTCATGTATCGCTGATGGGAGGGTTTCCTCTTGTTCAGCCCTGCTCACGTAATTCACACTGCTTAAAGAAGTCACACGTTTCCATGGAAAAGATACATGTTTACAGGTTTAACCTTCTGTATTGTCGCAGTGAAAGGGTTAACCCTTTGCTAGTGTGGTAGTGAAAGGGTTAAAGGTGCCACCTGTCATTTCATTTGACCATAATACATTTTGGCCGTACACATTATGGATTATTGATTCTAGCTTGACAATTATGGAAGATTATCCTTTTGGGGTGTGTGGACAATCCCAAAGGCTCCTAACACCAAATGTTGTGTTTTTGAAGTTATTACGGTCATAGTTTTTATTGGAAGCGGTAGAAATAATTCGTATTTTTTTGCAATATTCATGGAGTTTGGTGTTTCTCCTTTTGTCTTGCAAATTCCTCAAGATAATTACATATAGAACCATCCAAATAATTTGTACTTCCAAGTGTTTTTTTAATGGACTGAAACTGACCGAAAGGTTTCTCACGAGCCCTGGAGTGACCCTTGACCTCCTACAGATCACGGTTACAAATGAAA
Organism: Notolepis coatsorum; assembly: GCF_963971535.1. Lineage (NCBI taxonomy): Eukaryota > Metazoa > Chordata > Actinopteri > Aulopiformes > Paralepididae > Notolepis > Notolepis coatsorum. The sequence continues at coordinate 108,622,139 of NC_140180.1, read as the reverse complement.
CATAGTTTGCACTCTGATGATTACACATGAACCTCTAAAGCGCGCAGGGGGGGGGGGTCGCTGACGAGGAGGAAGATGAGAGAGGGTGAATGTAAAGAGAAGTAGAATGATGATGAAAGAGGGGAGAGTGAAAGAAGGAGTGAGAGACGAGATGTACAATGGCCAAACGGGGAGAGAGAGAGAGACAGAGAGAGAGAGAGAGAGAGAGAGAGAGAGAGAGAGAGCATGGTTATGAGAGAGGCGGTAGAGGGAGGGGTAGAGCTACAGAAAGTCATATGAAGAGAAGAGGAAGTGGTGACAAGAGGAGAGAAAGAGAGAGGGTAGAGAGAGGGAGAGAGAGATAGAAAGAGGGGAGAGAGAAAGAGAGTAGGAGGATAGAAAGAGAGAGGGAAAGCGAGTCAGACAGAAGAGAAAGTGAAAAAGAGGAATGGTGGAGAGAGGAGAGAGGGGGGGGGGGTGGAGAGAGAGAGAGAGAGAGTCGTAGTCCTGTGGTGGTGTGTTTGTACAGCTGAGGCCAAGCTGAGGAAGCCCAGATCTCTCTCTTTCTCTCTCTCCACCGCCTCCCCCCCCCCCCCCCCCCCCTCTCTCTCTCTCTCCACCCCCCCCCTCTCTCTCACACTCCATTTAGGCCCTAAGCCCCATGGAGTGCTGCACTCGACACGTAAACAGGCCCTGGAACACCTCTGGGAAGTATGAGAGAGCGTCAGGCAGAGAGGCCCGCAGGAAACAAAAACAAGTGCCTACAGTATTCACGTCGGCACAAGGCCTCCGCATGGCTGGGAGAGGCCTTTCTGGAGACGCAGCCCGCGATGGGAGACTCGTAGGAGGTCGCTTTGCCAAAACACCAGCGGTCCGTTTGTCATGGTCCTCAACCTCTCCAATGGAGAACACTCACACGGGCCTGAGAACCCAGGGAGAGTGGAAAGAGCTGTGTGTGTGTGTGTGTGTGTGTGTGTGTGTGTGTGTGTGTGTGTGTGTGTGTGTGTGTGTGTGTGTGTGTGTGCGTGTGTGTGTGTGTGTGTGTGTGTGTGTGTGTGTGTGTGTGCGTGTGTTCCACTAATTTCGGCAAGGATTCAAGGAATACACTGTAAAAACAGAACATGAGTCTAGTGTTTACAGACATTACAGACATAAACAAATATATTACAGTGACACAATTACAGCTAATCCGATTAAATACAAGACTATGGACGCTTTTGGTAGACTTTGCGATTCAGGGGTGAAGTTGCAACATTGTTAATTTGGCTTGGTTAGCTTTCACACTACACTTTGTCAAGTGCACCAAACGTCCTAAACAAAGCCATGTGATCATCACGCAGGTCGGCCTTTTAACCCATTCTCTGCTACCACTTTGACCATCCTAAACCATCCTCTGCCAGCGCTATTTGTCTATGGAGATGTTCACCTTCTTTGCAGGGCTATAACTTTTTAAATTGTATTGCTAAATTGACATTACTATGGCCCATTCAACATCAATTATCTATTGTTCAGGATGTAGGAACCTTTTTACTTTTTCATTCACACATTCATACTAAAATACCGTCTAGAGTATAAATATGTTTTTATCGTTTTCTGCAGTATTTCATAGAACGTGAGATATAGGCATAAATGCATATATTTTAGATATTATAGATTATCAAATGCAGTTTGATACCGATCCATGCTATATTAAAAATGTCAACTGTACATGGTCCTAAACGTCATGACTGATCATCTGTGGGTCGTTTATAATTCAATGACCGACGTTAAATGATTTATGTAGTGGGTGATATATTGATCAGAGCAGTTTGTATCGAAAATGATAAAGAAAAACGCTGAAACTCACGTCAGTCTCCTTGTAGCGTTGGGCGATGAGAGTGGAGCAAACAGATCCCAATTATGTGATGTTGATCGATGCGATCCATTTCCGGTTTGTATATTACTAATACACGTCCAAATCATGTAGATTATTGAGTTATGGCAAAGATCCATATCCACGGTGTCTGTATTGAGCCCCGGGACGATAAACGAGTGTCCGGACGAAATTAGGGGAGGAACCGAGCTGCAACGGGCACTTCCGGTTTGGCAACTCGCCGATCGGCCACCAGGTGGCAGTATTGAAGCGTTGCAGAGTTGTGCTGGCTCAGACAGCATCAGCCAAGACTCCGTGGGTGAAATATGAATACCAACGCCGCCATTTTAGTACTGGGAGATTTCAATAGCGCCAATCTGAGAAAGGTATTGCCTGACTTCTATCAGCATGTGACTTGCAACACCAGAGGCGGTAACATCCTAGATCACTGTTACACGCAATTTAAAGGTGGCTACAAGGCTCATTCTGATAGTGGCTTTGGTAAATCAGATCACGCGTCAATTTTTCTTTCACCAAAGTACAAACAGAGAATTAAAAGTACTCCCGTAGTCTCGCGAGAGGTGCAGAAATGGGATCTGACGTCAGAAGAGACGATCCGGTCAGTGTTTCACCACACAGACTGGATTGTGTTCCGCGACACAGATAACATTAATGCCTACACGGAGACAGTGCTGGACTATGTTTGTACTAGGGTGAAAGAAACAATCCCCACTACCAAAATGAAAGTTTACCCAAATCAAAAACCCTGGGTAGACAAATCCGTCCGTGAAGCTCTGAGAGAGCGCACCAAAGCATACAATGACGGCCTAGTGGCAGGCAACATGAATGACCACAAGGTGGCGCGACACAACGTAAGGAGGACAGTGTCAGAGGCCAAACGGCGCTACAGGGATAAAATTGAACTCCAGTTTGAACAAGCTGACTCTAGAGCTATGTGGCAGGGGCTCAAAACGATGACAGACTACAAAGGCGCCTCCCTCAAACTGAACAGTGACATCTCCTTAGCAAACGACCTCAATACCTTCTATGCGAGGTTTGATGCTGGTAATAACAACACCAGCTCACAAGCCTCGGCAATGGGGGGGGGGGGGGGGTCGGCTGCTGATGGAGGCGCAGTGTTCAGGGTAACAGAGCATGAGGTGAGGCGGACCTTTAAAAAAGTGAATATCAGGAAGGCAGCAGGTCCGGACGGCATCCCCGGCCGCGTCCTAAAAGTCTGTGCCGACCAACTGGCCCCAGTATTCACTGACATATTTAACCTGTCCTTAGAACAGGCTGTCATCCCCACCTGCCTGAAGAAGTCCACTATTATCCCTGTACCCAAAAAATCCAAGCCTGCTTGCCTCAACGACTACCGCCCTGTAGCTCTCACCTCCATAGCCATGAAGTGCTTTGAGAAGCTAGTAAAGGGCTACATCTGCTCCTCCCTCCCCATCAACATGGACCCCCTGCAATTTGCATACCGCCCCAACAGGTCCACGGAGGACGCCATATCCCATGTGCTGCACACAGCAGCATCACACCTGGACAAGAGGCAGGGGAACTATGTGAGAATGCTATTCATCGACTACAGCTCGGCATTCAATACCATAGTCCCCTCCATACTCATAGCCAAGCTCAGGGACCTGGGCTTGGGCTATGACCTCTGCCAGTGGGTCTTGGACTTCCTGACTGGCAGACCCCAGGTGGTGAGAGCAGGCAACTGCACCTCCTCATCCATCACCCTCAACATAGGGGCCCCCCAGGGCTGTGTTCTGAGTCCCATCCTCTACTCCCTGTACACACACGACTGTGTGGCTCAGCGGAGTAGCAATACAATCGTCAAATTTGCTGACGACACAGTGGTGGTGGGCCTGATCTCTGCCAACGACGAGAGGGCCTACCTGGAAGAGGTCAAGGTCCTGGCGGGATGGTGCCAGGAAAACAGCCTCTCCCTGAACGTCAGCAAAACAAAGGAGATGATTGTGGACTTCAGGAGGTCGGGGGTCAAGGACTACAGCCCCCTCAGCATCGACGGGGCACCGGTTGAGAGAGTCAACAGCTTCAAGTACCTCGGAGCCTACATATCCGAGGACTTGACATGGACCACACACATTAACAGTGTGGTGAAGAAGGCACGACAACGCCTCTACTTCCTCAGGCGCCTAAGGAAGTTCCAAGTCAGCCAGAAGATCCTTAAGAACTTCTACTCATGTACAATAGAGAGCATCTTGACCGGCAACATCACCTCCTGGTTTGGGAATAGCACTGCAAAAGACCGAAGCAGACTACAAAGAGTGACACGTTCAGCCGAACGCACAATTGGAGGGGGGCTCCCCACCCTCCAGAACATTTACTACAAGCGTTGCAAGGGCAAGGCTAAGAGAATCATTAAAGACTCCAGTCACCCGAACAACTGCCTCTTTGAACTGCTGCGGTCAGGCAAGCGATACCGGAGTCTCAAGGCGAGCACAGAAAGACTCAGAAGTAGCTTCTATCCCCAGGCCATCAGGCTGCTAAACGAACAATGAATGAACACTACACAACAACAACCACCAAACGCACATAGCACACACATCCACACGCACACACTCACTTTAAACAAACACACTGTAGCACCCACTCCACACACTTTATAGCACACACCCACTTTAAACAAACACACTGTAGCACCCACTCCCCACACTTTATATTTATGGATGAAGGATTGCACTACAACTCGTACACCTTACTGTAAATTGTACCTAAAATTGTACCTCATCCCATTTCTGCTTTGCACTAGATAGTACTGTACATTAGTACACTGCATAGTATTGTGTATTGTATATTATATGGTAACTCAGAACATTGTACATATGTCTATACCGAACACTGTGACCTCATTTTCTTCTTCTAAATTCATGCTATATTATGTTATTATGTTATTTGATACTATCTTGTCTAGCACAGTCTCTGGAGCGTAACAGTAAGAAGCATTTTGTATGAAAGTATTCTGTACTTCTGTATGACAACTATTAAAGAACTTGAGAACTTGAGAACTTGAGAAAATATGAAATATTTATCTCAAACACGGCTTACGGCGTGATTGGCAGACAACGCATGGCGGAGAAACACGCATTAACACGGTATTGGCGGAGAATGGGTTAAGGACGTCATTTTTAATCCCATACCGGCCAACATTATGCTGTTAAAAATAGGGACTTCAAACTTGCAGGAATATTTCATTATGCGCACAGGTACATTTACTCTGGGTTGCCAAGATGTGCATGAATAATTAAACATAGTGTTTGAAGGGGATAACAAGGTTTCTCAACCTAATCTGGCAACACACATCCCATGTATAAAGCAACCCAAACTAGTTAGTGTGACATCTGCTAGACTAAAGTAGTGTTGTGGAAAATGTGTATACGGGGGTGGAGGTAGGAAAGGGGTTAGTCTTGACTAGTTTAATATAGGTCAACTAGCAGGGCTCAAAGACACTAGGGCGACAGTCTGGCTGATGTTCTTAAAACAACCTCAAGATAGGCAGATGGACATTTCAGTACATCATATCGTGTGCTCTAATCTTGTGTCTTTTCTCTCTTTCATACATACACAGCACACACACACAGACACACAGACACACACATACACAGCACACACACACAGACACAACACACACACACATTCCCTGTGTCACAATACACACATACAATACACACACGTCTGTACACAGACGCACACACACACAGACACACACACACAATACACACATACAATACACACACGTCTGTACACAGACGCACACACACACAGACACACACACACATACACACACACACACACAAACACACACACACACACACATCTCACTAAATCTTTATCTCTCTTCGATGTTCTTAATGTTTTACATCATATCTGTGTGTACATCATATCTTGTTTATCTCTCTTCGATGTTCTTAATGTTTTTATCTAAATCTATGTTCTTCTTAATGTCTTTATCTCTCTTCGATGTTCTTAATGTTTTTATCTCTCTCCGATGTTAAATCTACGTGTCATACGTCATGTCATATCTGACATGATATGACACGTCATCATATCTGTCATGTGGGGGCAGGACTGAGAGGGGATTTAGGGGACAAGCAGAGGGATTGAGAGTTAGAGTGTTTTTCCTTCAACTGTGGTGACCGTCTACTGAGCCATAGCTTTTGCTGTTAAAACTTCTTTTCCTAAATAAATTACCTACTTGTTAAAATTGGAAATATCGTCTCCTGCTGTGTTAAACAACCATCAGCCACAACATTTGGTGACCCTTGACCTGTAGACCGCCCTGCCGGGCCCCCTCACACGGCCAGCTCCGGACCTCTCCCGTAGAAATTCTGGCGGTGTCGACAAACAAACACAGGTGAGCATTTTTGCTTTTGATTAGAATATCCGTAAGAGATTCTGAGGGAGGAAAAAGTTGAGCTGACTGTGTGACGAGGTCTGGATGGACGGCTAAAACGAACACGAGTGGTGAGGTGTTTACACTAGGGCGATTCCTCTTTTAACAGGCTATAAGTGCGCCACTAATCAATTTTAATTGCATGTTTTCGACCTCTGGTCAAATTTTTCTCCATCTGTTCAAACTTCTCCCTGATCCCTTTCCCTGATCCCTTTACGACACTCTCCACATTCCCCACTTCCTTGTTATAACTGTGCCTTCTGTCCTCTGTAGATAAGACTCTCAATTTTCAAAACAAAAACCGGTGCCGCTCTGCTGTTATTCAAAACACACTATTACAGCGGGCATTCTCTGTGTCAAACTAATTACGTTTACGGATACACTATTGTTCGTTTTCTTATTGGCTTGTGAAGTTGTTGCTACAGAGAGGCTAGCTGTGATAATATGAGCAGAGAGTAAAAAAAAAAAAACAATTTGGGCAGCGTGAGACGAGACTCTAGCTTGTTTGCACTATTGGGCCTACACACACACACACACACACACACAGTCACACACACGCACACACACACAGTCACACACACGCACACATACACAGTCACACACACACACACACACACACACACACAGTCACACATACAATACACACACACACACACACACACGCACACACAGTCACACACACGTACACACACACAGTCACACACACGCACACACACACAGTCACACACACACACACACACACACAGTCACACATACAATACACACACACAGTCACACACACGCACACACACACAGTCACACACACGCACACACACACAGTCACACACACACACACACACACAGTCACACATACAATACACACATACAATACACACACACCCCCCCATCGCTTAAAAAGTTAGCTATTACACCCCAATAGGACGCACCAGGTTGGGAAAAAAGTAGGGTTTGGATCAGAGATCAGGCCCCTGATCTCTCTCTCTCTCTCTCTCTCTCTCTCTCTCTCTCTCTCTCTCTCTCTCTCTCTCCTGGGTTTGCTGACCCCTGTTGGTGGGCCAAGGTGTAGCATACAGACTCATCACATCTCTTTCTCTCTTGGGTTTGCTGACCCCTGGTGGTAGAAAACACACACACACACACCGACATACACACATACACACACACACACACACACACACAGACACACACACACACACACCGACATACACACATACACACACACACACACACACACACACACACAGTCACACACACACACACACACACAGTCACACAAACACAAGACACACCGACACACACACAGACACACACACACACACAGTCACTACACACAGACACACACACACACACACACACACACACACACACACACACACACACACACAGTCACACACACACACACAGACACACACACACACACACACACAGACACACACACACCGACACACACACACACACACACACATTCCTGTGTCCCGGTAGACAGCGGGTTGTGACGCACACACACACAGTCACACACACACACACACACAGTCACTACACACAGACACACACACACACACACACACACACACACACACACACAGTCACACACACACACACAGACACACACACACACACACACACACAGACACACACACACCGACACACACACACACACACACATTCCTGTGTCCCGGTAGACAGCGGGTTGTGACGCACACACACACAGTCACACACACACACACACACAGTCACACACAGACACAAACAGCACACACACACACACACACAGACACACACACACACACACACACATTCCTGTGTCCCGGTAGACAGCGGGTTGTGACGCACACACACACAGTCACACACACACAGTCACACACACACACACACACAATCACACACAAACACACACACACACCGACACACACACAGACACACACACACACACAGTCACTACACACAGACACACACACACACACACACACACACACACACACACAGTCACACACACACACACACACACACAGACACACACACACACACACACACACAGACACACACACACCGACACACACACACACACACATTCCTGTGTCCCGGTAGACAGTGGGTTGTGACGCACACACACACAGTACGCACACACACACAGTCACACACACACACACACACACACACACAGTCACACACACACACACACACAATCACACACACACACACACACAGCAAAGACACACACACACAGACACACACACACCGACACACACACACACACACACACACACATTCCTGTGTCCCGGTAGACAGCGGGTTGTGATGCACACACACAGTCACACACACACAGTCACACACACACACACACACAATCACACACAAACACACACACACACCGACATACACACATACACACACACACACACACAGACACACACACCGACATACACACACACACACACACACACACAGTCACACACAGACACACACACACCGAGTTGTAGTAGCGTTGTAGTTGTAGATCTAGGTTAACTGTGTCCTGGAGTAGTAGTTGTAGAGTAGAACCAGGTTAACTGTGTCCTGGAGTAGTAGATCCAGGTTAACTGTGTCCTGGAGTAGTAGTTGTAGTTGTAGATCCAGGTTAACTGTGTCCTGGAGTAGTAGTTGTAGAGTAGTAGTAGATCTAGGTTAACTGTGTCCTGGAGTAGTAGTTGTAGAGTAGTAGTAGCTGAAGTACAACCACACACACACACACACAACACAATAAACACACTTACACACTAAACAACGATGCATACAGCAGAGGACATACTGTTAGACCGGAACCCGCTCATAAAGAACCTAATTCTCAAGGTTGGTGTCCGTTGGCAGAGGCGTACAAAGGCCGGGGACACAAAATGGCCTTCCGGAGGTACTTTTGATCTCGACGTATGCGAAGAGATGAATGTAATGATTCGTAACCACAAGCCAGGCGACAGCAGCAAAAAGAGGTTGAAAAAGAGGACAGAAGAGTTGGGGGTAATGAAGCTCTACGCCCAGAAGGGGAGAGCATACAGGCAGGAAGCTTTAGCGCTAAATCAGAGAGAGACGGATATAGGGAAACCAACATCCCCACCTTATGTCACGCAATTGCCGGTGGGCACTGTGACAATAAGAGGAGAATATGAGGAGACGGAATTAGGGACCCCCGCTAGGTCAGAAACCCCCGCTAGGTCAGAAACCTCCGCTAGATCAGAGACCTCCCTTAGGCGAGATACCCCCCCCAAACTGACCCCGCAGGATCTCTATCCGAAAGTCCTGGCGGCATATGGCGAGACAGTACGTCGGAAGTTGTATGATGCAGAGGAAGAGGAGGTAGAGAACCTGGGCAGGCAGAGGGAGGGAGTCGGGAGGAAGATAGAGGAAGAGGCCCGTCAAAATGTGGCACAGCAGACATCAGGGAAACACGGGGCGTGTGGCCACACCAAACTGTTGACTGAGGAGGAAGATGAGAACGACACGAAACCAGCACAGGAGAAAGGAAACATTACAGGAACCCTGACTTTCGCCCCTACATTCCTGGGAAGTGTGACAAGTACAGGCCAGTTTCCCCTGCTAATAAAGGGGAACGATATCTTTCACATGCCATGGTCACCTCTAGACATCGATGGCATAATAGCAAGACTACCGGACCTTTCAGAAGGAGCCTCCAGGTGGATCACGCAGTTTGAGGAAAATACGTCATCTTTTCTGCTAGCAGTGGGTGACGTCAAATCCCTGTTGACGCGCTTGCTAGGAATTGGTGCCTGCCGGGACATCATGGGTGATACATCGATGCGAGTGGCATGCGACACGCAGGCCCATGATGGAGACATATTCAACGCGCATAGAGCGGCGTTGTGGTACAAACTCAGGAATCAATATCCATCACGTATTAATCCGGCAAAACTGGCGGGCAACCCCATAATGGAGACGGAAGGGCCTGGCACCTATGTGAACAAAATACTGAAGGAGTGGAGAGGTGAGCTAGGACACAACCCAGAAATTGACCCGTTGCAGAGAGCGATGTTTAGAGAAAGTGTGATGAGAGGGCTTCCAGAGGTGGTTAAGAATAGACTGGAAGACGTGGTGGGGTTAATGGACATGACTTATCCTTTGTTCTGTGCACATGTAACACATAGTGTGGAGAAGCAAAGGGCTCAGGAGCAGAAAGTCAGGGATCAGGATAGAAATGACTCAAGGAAGTTAACTCAGCAACAACTGCAGCCCCAAAGGAGGTTGCAGGCAGTAATGGTGTCATCTGCTACCTCTCCACCCATGCAGGACCAGGGACCCCCGCCTGCACCTCAGGTAGTGAGAAGCTATGGCTATAGTTCACAGAACCAGGCGTCCAGGCGGCAGGCAGGGAATGGGCAATCAGGCCCACGGTTTACACAGGGACCGGGGAACGAACAACAGTTTCCCCGTTTCCACTGTTGGAACTGCGGCATGCAGGGACACAGGGAAATGAGATGTAGGCAACCATACCGTCCCGGCTCGGAGTATGGAAGACCCGTGCGCCAGGGGGAGTCACAAGGGCCCCACGACCAGGGGGAGACAGGAGGGCCCCGAAACCAGGGGGGTAATCACTAGGGGTGCCCAGAGAATGCGACGGGGGGAAATCAAATGATTGTGGTTTCCAAGGGAGCTGAGCAAGAACCTATTCTGCAGGTCCTAGTGGAGGGCAAATTAACAGAGATGATGGCAGACACTGGAGCAGGTTTTTCCTGCATAAAGCAAAAATACGCCGCTCACTTACCCCAGTCTGGACAGTATGTTCGGACGGTCGGATTCTCGGGAAAAACACAATTAATACCCACATCAGATCCAATCTCTATGACGTATAACAACAAGACCATAACAATACCTGTATTAATTTCGGACAGCACCCCGCGCAATCTCTTGGGACGAGATGCAATGTGTAAACTAGGCTGTAAAATCCTATGTACGCCTGAGGGGATTCAAATTGAACAAGACGTGTACCAAATGATGCTACAAGGGACGGGGGAGAAAGAGGCCACTGTGTTCTGGCTGGGCAACATAGATGCAGAGCTGCAAAGGGTCTGTGACCCCTGGGAGCCATTTCTGAAAACCCAACTGCCTCAGTCTAGACAAACAAACATGGAGGCACATTGCACACTACAATATTTGACGAATAGTGACCTAGTTAGGAACAAGGCATGGTTGCAGGGACAGCCCGAGCAGGTGCAGATTAACTCATCTACGATAATTGTAGGGAGACAGGGCGCGGCGTTGAGGGTTAACACGGGTAAGTATCTACGGGAACAACATAGACTAAGAGACGCCGCCCCACACATCACTCTGAGAATAAATCCTGGTTACGAATCCGAACATCTAGGTTCAATGATACAGGAATCCGAGACTCAAAGGTGGGTCTCCACGGAATCTCCGCTAATTTGGAACAGCGCAGATGGGAGTTTCATAAAAATAATGATTTCCTTTTCAGTTTTGGCAAAACCGCAAGTAATCAGATTACCAGGAGACCCTTGCGTTATTCCAGAGGCGGATGCTTTGCTGGAACAGGACATGTTGGCGCGCACCCCGGAACGGTTGTGGTCAAAACACGACACAGATGTGGGTCTAATATTGTCGGCACAGCCAGTGAAGGTCAGGTTAAAGAAGGGTTGTAGACCACCCTTTATCAGACAGTATACAATGAAGCCAGAGTCGGAGGAAGCTATATCACATCAGATTGAGGGACTGTTAAAGGGGGGAGTGCTCGTCCCTTTCAAATCCAGATGTAATACACCTATCCACCCAGTGCTAAAGGCGGACAGGGCTAGGTACAGACTGGTACACGATTTGAGGGCGGTGAACGACGTGGTGTCTGGACCAGAGGCGGAAGTCGCTAATCCACACACCCTCCTGACAAACATCCCGAGTAGCTCGCAGTACTATACGGTCATTGATCTCACGCAGGCATTCTTCAGTGTTCCATTGGAAAAAGAGTCTCAGTATCTGTTTGCTTTTACCCACAGGGGGAAACAATACTCTTACACCCGGTTGCCACAAGGGTTCGCGCACTCGCCGCATTACTTCTCGAAGGCGCTCAAGGAAGACTTGCAAGGAGTGTGCGACACACTACTCAGCACGGTTTTACTGTATGCAGATGACATTCTAATCTGCTCGGATACACGTCAGCAGTGCCATGAGGACTCCATCAAAGTTTTGAGTGGATTGGCCGTGGGAGGCCACAAGGCATCCCGTTCAAAACTGCAGTACTGCCAGCCAAAAGTTGAGTACTTGTCTCGCGTCATTCAAAAGGGCATAAAAAACATCTCACCCACGCAACTCGAAGCTGTATCCAAGGCACCTAGGCCATTGACGGTCCGACAGATGATGACGTTTTTAGGGATGACTGGGTACAGCTCTGAGTGGGTGGAGGACTATACGATAGCGACAGCGCCGTTGAGGATGATGATAAAAGAGGCGGGTACAGACAAGCTTCGCGCTCCCTTGACATGGACCGAGGAGGGGGAGGACGCGTTCATAAACATTAAGCGTCTGTTGTTACAGGCCCCTGCCCTGGCGCTGCCGGATTATGAGAAGTGTTTCCACCTATTCGTCTCACATAGAGCGCAGCATGCGACAGCTGTCCTGACTCAAACACAGGGGGTGAGTGGGAAAAAACAACCGATAGCATATTACTCTAGAGCTCTTTCGCCGGTAGAGCAGGGTCTGCCACCTTGTTATCAGGCCCTGGCCGCAGCACATTTGATGTATGAGAAGGCAACGGCCGTGACAATGGGATATGACATTTGCATTTGGACACATCACAAATTGGCAAACTTGATTGAAAGAGGCAAATTTGTTCTGACCAGCCAACGGCAACAGGCTTACATGAGGCTCCTGCAGTACTCGGACGTTACGATAAAAACATGCCACGGCAGTAACCCGGCGGATCTGGTACCACTCCCGAGCGAGGGTCAACCGCATGAGTGCGAGGTGGAGGTACAGGCTTTCGTGAAACTCCGTCCTGATTTGGGAGTCGACCCGCTCGCGATAGCAGAACTCTCACTTTTTGTGGATGGGTCCTGCTATCGGGAGGGGGAAAATTTAAGGTCAGGATACGCCGTCGTACAGTGCAAACCTAACGGAGAAACACTAACAAGAAAGGCCGGACAATGCATGCAACCATGTTCGGCCCAGCTTGCAGAACTAATAGCACTAACAGAAGCATGCATAATAGCTAAAGATCGCACGGTTAACATCTTTACAGACTCTGCGTATGCGCATGGCGTATGCCACCTATTCGCGGCCATTTGGAAGGCAAGAGGCTTTAAGAAATCGGACGGCTCACCGATCCTTCACCACAAGCAGGTTGTGGCGCTTATTCAGGCTGTAAAGTTGCCCAAAAGCATTGCTATCGTAAAGTGCCAGGCACACAGAAAAGACCTGTCCTTTGTGACGACGGGAAACAACGCGGCGGACGAGGCCGCGAAGGCGGCGGCTGCGGTGCCGTCCACGGCTGTTCTGATGTTTGCGGCCGAACTGACGACTGAGGTAACTGAGGATAATTTGAGTGATCTTCAGGACTCAGCCACGCAGGCCGAGAAACAGTCGTGGACGGAGAGGGGGGCTGTAAGGGGGGCAGATGGTCTGTGGAGGAGTCATAACGGTTTGATAGTCGCCTCCATCGATCTTCTGTCCTTGGTGATACCTGAGGCTCATGGTGTTGATCACTGTGGAAGAGCAGAGACCCTGAAACGAATCACGAAAATGGGATTTTGGTCCCCAAAGCTTCAGGCACAAATTGACGTTACACTAGCCAGGTGTTTAACATGCTTACAGGGCAATGTGCGCAAAGGAGTACCGACAGTGGCGGCTTACACACCCCTCCCTGAGGGACCATTCAGACATCTGATTATGGACTATACAGATATGATAACGCCAGTGCAGGGCAAACGATACCTCCTGGTAGTAGAGGACTGCTTTAGTCGCTGGATTGAGGCCATTCCATCTAAACACAAGAACGCGGACACAGTGATCAAGTTCCTGTGTCGCGAGGTCATTCCGAGATTTGGAATTCCCACGATATTACAAAGCGATAATGGCCGCGAGTTCATCGACAAGGTGGTTAAAGGGCTGATGCAGAAATTAGGTATAAGACAGCGCCTTTCCTGTGTCTATAGTCCCGGGTCGCAGGGGAAGGTGGAAAGGGCCAATCTGGTCATTAAAAACAAACTGTTGAAAATCTGTATGCAAACTAAGCTTAACTGGATTGATGCTTTGCCACTTGCTCTGATGGCTATTAGAAACAGCGTAAACCGCCAAACACAGCTAACACCGCATGAAATGCTTACAGGCCGCAGCATGCCAGCACCGCCATTTAGACACCTGGCTAGGGGCCCGGCATTAGATATTTTTGAGCAAGATCTGAAAAAATATCTTCAGCAAGTGACTAAAATACATGAAGCTGTGTTTCGACAGAAGCAGAGAAAGGAGAAAAAGGGGGTGAAGGAGGCGGAGAAGGAAGCCACCAAACCGAGACTGATCCCTGGGGACCTGGTCTTCGTAAAGGTCCACAAGAGAAAGTGGTCATCACCCCGGAGAGAGGGCCCGTACGAGGTGATCCGATCGACTGGAACGGCAGTCCAAGTCAAAGGATCAGCGACCTGGTTCCACTTCAATCACTGCATAAAGGCCAGCGGCGATCTCTTGGGGGATACAATCGATCGCAGTTATGCAGAACCCGACATGGAGGGTCCGAGACGGCAACTGGAAGGTGCAGTGCCTGCTGATGCTCCCGCAGATGTTGGCAGCAGTGTGCGGACGGTCGGCCGGGCACAACGACGTCATTGAGAACCGTCACGGTCGACCCGTCCTTGAGGATGACGGGTTTGAGTGGGTAGGAGTCCCACGGGGTCCCGCTCAGGCTCAAGTACCGGCAGGCTTTCATGACCAGGCTCAGAATCAGGCGCCCCCTCTGCCCTCCATCGAGGAAGGGGGGGAGAAGATAAGACTACAACCAAAAGGGGTGTTTCCCGTAGGACCGCAAGGGCATGTTTTTGATTTTGACCATTCCCCCGTTACAGGCGGGGATACTTACCATTATACTAACGAGGATCGGGTTGTGGGGGTAGATAGGAGGGTTGAGCCTGTCCCGAACCAATCACAGGGGACAGGGGTGAGGGGAAAAAGGGAGGTCAAGGACACTGAGTCGGAAGAGGTGGGGGGACAGGATATGTTCCAGAGGACAGCCGGAACGTTGAGGGACTCAGTGGGCTCACTCTGGGCCAGGTTGAGGGGTTTGCTTCCTTCCAGGGAACAAGATGGGGGCGACTATGACTATGACGAGGAAGACCCGGAGGCTGACCCGATGTATAGGGCGGCTTTAGGGAATGAGTGGTTTAAGTGGGTCCAGTAAACGAGCGCGCAGAATCAGATAGAGGATTGTTATGTCTGCTCCAAGGCACGTCCGGATAGGCTGCTGGTGAAGGGCACGAAGTTCAGTTGGGCTCAGTGTGACAGGGACGCAGAGGCATGGGAGGGGCCCCATAATAGTCGCCCTTGGTGCGAGGCAGAGTGTTTGGGGTTTCTCGGCTCTAGTCGTTTTAAGGCGGCAGGAAACGTCACGGATTTCAAGGATGTCACTATGCGGGAACGTTGTAGGAAATTGGATGTACGTGTGCAGGGGGTAGCGACGGGGTTGCCAATACCCAGAGGTGTCAAACTATGGCTGACCAAGGATTTCGAGTGCTTGCAAAAGGAGGGGACCCGGGACGTAGGGGAGGTGGCAGAGGGGCGGTGCACTACTATTTGGAGCATCACGACTAACTGCACGAAAGAAGGAAAGTGTGGACACGGGGTCGTGTTAAAGGGAGTGGATACCAACCCACGGCCTGTAGCTTGCCCTTTTCATGTCCAGGATATGGCACTGGCGGACCAATACTGGCTCTGCGGCGGTAGGAGGTTGAGGAATACACTTCCTTTAGATTGGTCAGGTAGATGTGCCCGGGTTCAGGCGATCATGCCAATGGTGGTCCTACCATTATCAGTGACGGAAGGACCTTCTGAGTCTCCTATCTCTCGAACGAAGCGTAGCTACAAGGCAGACCCAAGGGTGTATCTGGACAGCATAGGACAGCCAAGGGGCATTCCAGCCGAGTTCATGAATGAGATTGCGGCAGGGTTTGAGTCTATTCTGCCATGGATATCGGTCAATAAGAACACCGGGTGGATCAACTATTTGTTTTACAATCAGCAGCGGTATCTCAACTACACCGAGGAGGCGTTGGATGCAATGGGGGACCAGATGCACGCGACCAGTACGGTGGCGTGGCAGAATAGACAGGCTCTGAACTGGTTAATGGCGGAGAAGGGTGGAGTCTGTTCCATGTTTGGACAGTACTGCTGTACATTCATTCCGACGAATGTGGGGCCAGGGGGAAAGTTCTCCGAGGCCATGGCTAAGCTGAAGGATTTGAGGGAGGAGTTGAGGGGGAATTCTGGCCGGAATGAAGAATGGTGGGGGAGTGGGGTGTTGGAAAGATTGGGACAGTGGGGAAGCATAGTGATGCAGACGGGGATATCCATTGGGGTGGCAGGGTTGATATTGGTTCTCCTTTTCTGTTGTGGTATGCCTCTCTTGGGTAGGCTGGTAACTTCACACGTAACGAGCCAAATGCTGATGGTGGGACAGAAAGAGATTGAGCCACAAATCGGGCCATGTCCTCAGCTTTATGCTGCCTTAGAGGGAGACGAGGGGATAGAGGATTAGGGGTATGGTGAGGTAGGGACATTTTCTTTTTGTTGGTTCTTTCCTTTAAGAGTGACGGGGGATGGTCTGAGTGCAGTTTTGTTGGTTTATTCCTTTAACTAGGAATTTTAGTCTGATTTTCTAATGATCCTTCGGCATAGAGATTGCAACCATTGAAAATCATTGCATTATTTTTTATTTTTTTTTATTATTTTTTGTTTATTTTACTCGTGGTCCTGGTCAAACCGGAATGGGAAGGGGCATCGGCAGAGTGTCGGTTCTGAGCCTGAGGAAGCATTGAGAAGAAGTGATCTGGGGATCGGTTCTGGGGACTGGAGGGACAAAGGGGGGGGGCTAGCGCAGTGGGCAAGATGGGCACCTCCCGTCGAAGATGGGGGGACACGTGGTGAGGTCGGGACCAGCGCCTCCCGTCCAGGCATGGGGACATGCTTCTACGGGGACTGGAGGTGTGGCGTGGTGGTTGCGGTATTGGCAAAATGTGACTTTTTGGCAATACGGTGAGGAGACTATGGCGTGGGCATGGAAGGGGGGCTGAGCGATGGACACTAGGACTCAATGTTATGGAAGAGACAATGTCATTTTTTTTTGGGAGGGATGTTCTATGTTTAGTTCTGACGGTCAACTTCTCCTTTCCCTGATGAGAGTCGCGGTTTCCGGCCGGAACTGTGGCTCATTTGGTAAGCGGTGGAGGTTGGGGGGATTTGTCTGTCAGGTTAGGATTATAAATTGGGGTATTTTGTTGATGTTTTATTATTACTCTTGTTTGGAACGGTTTTGTGTTTTGGTAAGAACGGTAGTCAGCCTTTGTTGGTCCGTTAGGGGTCCAGTGAATGAAGTAAGGTTTCTGGTTTAGATTAGGCATTTAAACTTTTATTATATAATTGTGGTTTCTCGTTTAGTTAGACGTTCACATTTTCTTGGTTATATGATTTGGGTGGGACTAGGGATAGCCCCAAATGGGGGAATGTTGTGGAAAATGTGTATACGGGGGTGGAGGTAGGAAAGGGGTTAGTCTTGACTAGTTTAATATAGGTCAACTAGCAGGGCTCAAAGACACTAGGGCGACAGTCTGGCTGATGTTCTTAAAACAACCTCAAGATAGGCAGATGGACATTTCAGTACATCATATTGTGTGCTCTAATCTTGTGTCTTTTCTCTCTTTCATACATACACAGCACACACACACAGACACACAGACACACACATACACAGCACACACACACACAGACACAACACACACACACATTCCCTGTGTCACAATACACACATACAATACACACACGTCTGTACACAGACGCACACACACACAGACACACACACACAATACACACATACAATACACACACGTCTGTACACAGACGCACACACACACAGACACACACACACATACACACACACACACACAAACACACACACACACACACATCTCACTAAATCTTTATCTCTCTTCGATGTTCTTAATGTTTTACATCATATCTGTGTGTACATCATATCTTGTTTATCTCTCTTCGATGTTCTTAATGTTTTTATCTAAATCTATGTTCTTCTTAATGTCTTTATCTCTCTTCGATGTTCTTAATGTTTTTATCTCTCTCCGATGTTAAATCTACGTGTCATACGTCATGTCATATCTGACATGATATGACACGTCATCATATCTGTCATGTGGGGGCAGGACTGAGAGGGGATTTAGGGGACAAGCAGAGGGATTGAGAGTTAGAGTGTTTTTCCTTCAACTGTGGTGACCGTCTACTGAGCCATAGCTTTTGCTGTTAAAACTTCTTTTCCTAAATAAATTACCTACTTGTTAAAATTGGAAATATCGTCTCCTGCTGTGTTAAACAACCATCAGCCACAACAGTAGCTAACCCAAACTAGTTAGTGTGACATCTGCTAGACCAGGGGTCAGCAACCTTTACTATCAAAAGAGCCCCCCCCCCCCCCCCCCCTCCTACGGAATAAAATTTATCTGAGGCTGCAAAACCTATTTACCCTAAAATGAAGATACCACAGTGTATACCATTTTATATATAGTTATCCCCTTAACCTCTTAACTCAATCCCCGCCAACAACGAGTATACTCGTTATTGGGCACCATGCGCTGAACGCCAACAACGAGTATACTCGTTATTACATCGTTTGATCTTTTTCCTTTGATCCCCGCTCTACAGACTCGCCCGGAGCGCTCTGAATCACTGGGGCACAGCCACATACGCTGGAACTGCAATGCCAATCAAATCTCACCAGATGGCAGTATCGTCTACCAATTGAACTCGGATTGGAAGGCAGCAGTATTGTCAATGAATGCATCGAGGCATCGAGGCTCGCTCTGTGGGGGAGGAGCTCTTCCAAAGCGATCACAAGCAGATCCGCTCGCCTCAAAACCTAGTGTCCAGTAAACACGTGTAATTACATATAAACTTGTAATCGCGATCGCCGATGGGATCATTGTAATTATTCTTTTTGGATTACCTTCTGGCTAAGGTAAGGACTCCCTATATCTATTTTACCGAACGTGGAACATGTTTATGTAACGGTCACAGTGGCTTACTGTACCGGTCATAAACGAGGCTTTTTCTAACGATCGGATTTTCATGATAAGACTACCCAGCCCCCCCCCCCCCACCCCCCCCAGTGGTTCTCATACTAACACACAGCCCTTAATACACCACGTATAAGCATAATCAATGAGACTCCAGTGGTATCATACTTGGCCTGTCGCGAGCCATATTGACAAAACATATTTCTGAAAGAGCCACATTACAAAAACACCCTGCTCCTCAACCAAACCAACACCAGGCCACCAATAGGTGATGTGCTACTGCATGCTGCACCAGTAGGCTACTGAAATGTATTACCAACATTTCCATGGCAACCTTAATTAATACACATTGTGAGGGCTGTGTGTGTGTGTGTGTGTGTGGGTCATGAGCAGATAACAGGGACTCTTAAAGTTATCCGTGATACGGACAACCACTAGACTGCTTACGCAGATATTTTAGGAGAGGGGAAAAATTAAACAACAGAAAACAACCTTTACAGGTGGAAATCTCAAAGTGAGTAATTAAGAAAATAAATCAAGTCCCAAAAAACAGGACTACTCTCAATAAAGAGGTATAGTATAAAAGCAAATAAGCCACAAAGATACCTCCTAATAAAGGAGTTTATATTTGAAAAAGTAAAACAATAAACCTCCACTAAGGGAGTTTATGTGTAGAATCACGTGAGTAGCCTAAAATAAGAATGACTACCATAAAGCTCAATTCTGAATCAGAGATCAGACTACACTTCAATATAATGAGCGTGACCAAAAGGACAACCAACACTAGGAAATGAAAAAGCAGATGACACTGCGATCTCCAAACTTAAATAGACTCCACATGGCCATAGGCACAGCTGGACTGCATCAGGTGTAATCAAGCCCACACACCTGCCGACCCATGAGGCAATTAACCACAGGGAACAGGGATTGACAGCTATCCCTCACAGAGAGGTGAAATAAATCAAAAATAGACAGCTGTCCCTCACAGAAAGGTGAAATAAGGCAAAAACCATGACACACATGGCCAAAACTGCTGCTTTAGTGGAATAGTGTGTGTTGTTGTGGTAACATCAGAGTGGAATAGTGTGTGTTGTTGGTAACATCAGGTGGAATAGTGTGTGGTGGTAACATCAGGGTGGAATAGTGTGTGTTGTTGGTAACATCAGGGTGGAATAGTGTGTGTTGGTGGAGTGAGTGCCCTTTTCCTTTTCG